>NC_135533.1:198960074-199100074 GCF_045843805.1 Urocitellus parryii
AAGTATACTTGGGAAACAGGGACAGAGCTGCGGGTGGGAGGCAAGGCTACTTTATGGAGGACGAGCTGAAGGTCTTCTTAGAGAGGGGATGTCTGAACAGCCAGCTTCGTGTCCTATTTGGGGCCTCAGCTTTTAGACAGAGCTACTATAGAGCTCTAAGATGGAACAAGGTCAGCAATTGAGGGACAGTAGGGAGGCCAGCATGTCCAAAGTGGAGTGCTCAAGTTGGAGATCAGAGAGATCCAAGCACCCAGTAGTCTCAGGCCAGGGTAAGCAGTCTGGATTTTATTTGAAGTGTGGTAGGGAAGTGGCTGGAAAGCAAATTTTACCCAGTCTTATCCCAGAGTCTCACCTTCTGTGAAGATCAGGAAAGAGAATAGGGGCTCAACTCATAGATGGGCAGAGTCACCTGGAAACCCTCAAGTGGGACACAGACCATCTCCTTGTAGAACTTTGGTCTCTTCACCTGCCCATGGCCTCACACACAAAGGTTGGCTCCTGGAATTTGTTTTTTTTTTTTTTTTCCAGGACATAAAATCTTTCTTCCCTAAAGCTTCATGTGCTTTCCCACAGAGCTACTAGATACCCAGATAAGGTATCAGGCCCTGCAAAAGTAATATTTTGGCCCTGAGGCCTAACGTGGGCTGGGAAAGTCCAGTCTCCGTATGCCTTCCTGCAGAGAAAGACAGTCCAAGCCTAACAGTGGATGTTTAGCTGGACCCTGGCACTGGGGCTGAACATTTTATACACTCAGCTCCTTGGACTGAGAAGAAGGCCAATCCAGCACTTGCCTGGGAATGGATTAGACCAGTGGTACTCAAACTGTGGTCCCAGTCTAGCAGTATCAGGGAAGTTGTTAGAAATGCTAAATTAGAAACTCTGGAGGCTACACTCAAGTTTTTGTGTTTGAAGAAGACTTCCAGATGATTCTGGTTCTCAATGAAGTTTGAGAAGCACTGTTTTAGAAGAAAACTGGGCAGAGGGTTAAGGAAAAAATAAAAAAAATTTCTGCTTTTGCTGAGACTTGGCTCTCATTGCAAAGTCAAATCAGGGCAAAACCAGTAATCTTCAGGGCACTGGGATGTGTGACGTCGTTTCTGCCCCAAACCCAACCAACCACAGAACCTAATCTCTGAGTTCTCCATTCAACAAAACTGTGTGATTAAACACATGGATAATGAGTTAACTTTGACTGTGTCTCCCAGTGAGGTCCCAAGTCCTGAGTTTTTTCTTGGTGTACCCTGGATGATCCCAGGACATTCATTCATGGCTCTCATGCTCTTTCTCTGCAGAAGACACAAAGATGGTAAAACCCCATCTCCACCCTTGATACATAGCTTGTATCAAGAAGAGGGTACAGGTCATGAGTTCTTCAGGAGAACTCTGGGATGGTTGGGGGAGGCGTGGAACTGGAGAGAAGAGATCTCAGACAGATCCAGGAGGAAAGTGTGGCCAAGGTTGATCCAGTTCAGGTAGTCTCATGGTGGAAGCAAATCAAGGCACAGTCAGATGGGAAAACTGGAGTTCACTTCCCCACCTGTTCTCTGATAGCAGAACTGTCTGAGGAGGCCCCTCTTCCTCTGCAGACCAGAGTGTGCTTGGAGTGCCAAGGGGAGGTGGAAGGGCAAGAAGAGGCACCACTGGCACTTAGCTGACCTAGGCCACTCACTGGCCATCTGATTGGCCAGCCCTAAAGCCTAGCATCTCCTTCTCAGTACTCCCACTCCAATAGACACTCCCAAACCTGGCTTCCACCCCAGATTTTTGTCCATTTGAAAGTACTTTCAGCTGAGCAAGGCAGGACCATGATTAAGTCCTTGCCACTTAACCACTCCAGTCCTTAAAATCTAGGCCTCCTGGTTCTACTCATGCCCATGGCATGGCCACCTGTGATAATTCACTCATTCAAAACTATTTATTATGCTAGGCCCTGACCTAAATGGCCCTCTTGTCATCCTGTCACGGTTGGTTAATAATTAAGCAGGAACTTTTGGCCTGGCTAGTAATCAACATGGTCACAATGAACTACTATTTTTTCACCTATCAAATCAGCAGTGCTTTGGTCTAAAGAGAATCGTTTGGTGCCAGTTTATGAGATGAGCACCTTCAACACTATCATTTGGAACATCCTTTCTATGAAGCAGATCACTGATAAGTATCCAAAAGTCTTTAAACTCATTAGCCCACAAAATTCATCTAGAGGTTTATTTTAAGGAAATTATTAGGGATTTAGGCAAGTATTTATGCTAGCTACCATTTACTATGAATACACCGCGTGCCATGCACTGAATACATAAAATGATCTCCCATTTCAACAAAACATTGTTTTTAATAGTAGATAATTATAAACAAGCTATATTTGCAGTGAGAGAGAATGTTTAAACCACTTAGAATTAGTCCACAGAACAGAATACGATGCATTAAAAACTCTCAGAATTTTAAGTGCCACAGGGAAAGCTCTGATGTACATACCATGATTCTAACTTATAAGAAATACAAAATAAATACATGTGCTAAGATAACAAAGAGAAATAAATAAAAACAATAGCAGGTAGTATGGCAACATTCTTAAAGTCTTCTGCATTTTCTTAGTTTTCTACAATGGGTGTGCATCCTTCTATGATGAAAAAATTATAAAAATTAAAACACACAGGCACACAGATGTTCCTCCTCCCCTGAACTTATGACCTAAGGAACTTCTTATCTCATTCCTTCTTCAGACAGCTGACTCCTTGTCCAGCCCTGCTGAGTCACCATCTCATCTGAGATTTTTATTTTCTCTGGGTCAAGTAGGTATAATAATCCTGACCTCTCCACCATCTTCAGGAGAAGAAGGTTGTATATTGCAGGCACCTTCTGCTTATAAAACCCCAGGTGAATGCTAATGACTCTTATGACTAATAGACGAGTACTTTCTGGGAGAGGTGAGTCACGGTGGCTGTGACATCACCAGCGAGACTCACAAAGGAAGAAATGGTCTCCTAGGACAGGATTTGACATGAAGACTCCTCTTCCCAGAAACCTGTCTTGTGTAGATTTCCAAGAGAGACTGGAAGGTGGAGTTGTGTCCTTAGCTATTGGGTGGTACCAAGCAACTCACACCCGTCACTGAGCATTTGCTTGTGGCACACACATTGCAGATCAGCTGGGGTTCGGCTTCTCTTGATGGGATCAGCCCAGTTGGACTCCAGGCTGCTGTTCTGGCCCAGGTCTATTTCACATATCTCTCATCCTCATCCTCTCAGGACCAGCAAGATTGCAGGGGCATGCTCTTCTTATGCAATGGCAGAGGTTCACACACACCCAGGACACACCCAGTCACACTAGTACATCTCATCCCGCTCTGTGCATGGCCTCTGCTGGTGCCCCATGGCTGAGCCCAAAGTCAAGGGGCAAGGACACATCCTCCTCCCAAGATTGTAGGAGGGTCTGCAAACTCTCATGGCAAAGTGGGTGGATACAGAAAAAGGTAAAAAATGGAGGCCAGCAAATCAACCAAGCACAGAGGGCTGGGAGGTAACATGAGCCACAAAACTATCCAATTGTCCAGACTGAAGGAAAGGAGAGAAAGGATGGACAGGAGTATGGCTACAAGCTGTTGGACACAGCTGGGAAATGCCTCCATTCACTCACGCAGCCAAGAGACATTGATTGGAGGGTCAATCTTGGAGCTTCACCAGGCTCCAAGACTTACATAGGTGAGGGTGAAAGCAAGACTTCTCTCCCTCTAGTTATTTACCTTAAACACTTTATTTTCAAACCTGAAGCCCACAGCCTTACTTTAAATGCACTTTAATTTACAGCTTTCTTGCCTCTTGCGTTGCTATGGTTTTAAAAGGTCGCATGTATTTTTATAATCTCAAGACCATATCTCAAGCTCTTCTCTCATGTGCAAACATCTTTACGATCGGACTTCTCCCTGGGATGGAAAAACAGATGTGTCTCCAGTGTGGTCTACATCTGACGGTGTAGTTTATGGCCAGGGAGGGTGGGTTGGATGGGTATATGGACCAACTGGCCAGGAGAACACCTTAGGAAGGTCAGGGGTTGGGGGATTCTGCAGATGTGCTACACAGGTTAACAGAGGAGATGCCTCTGCAGAGGCAGCAGACATGGAAGGTTGAAAAGACAGAGGAGAGAGTCAGGAGCTGGGAAGCCACTGGCCATGCAGGTAATGTGGGCTGCTGCTCCCGGCTAGGTGACATGAGGAAAGGTTGGCCATGAGGAAGCAAGTAAAACCCAATGTAGCTGAGCAGGTAGGAAAGAGCCCTATGGGCCAAGCCCCAACTGTGTTCCTTTTATACTTTTCTATGTCAGCCTTAACAGAGGTGGATAGGACCAGGCTGAAGGGCTAAAGAACCAAATGCAATCTGTGATCCTGAAATAGAAGCCAGCACAGACCAAGGGCCCTGCCACCCCACATCAGCTGTAGAGCCTGTGTTTATTATTCTTTTTTTTTTTTCTTTTTTATGGTCCTGGTGATTGAGCCCATGGCCTTGTGCATGGAAGGCAAGCACTCTACCAACTGAGCTATATTCCCAGCCCCAAGATTATTATTCTCAGAAGTGGATGATACAGAATGACTGCAAAACAGGAGTATCTTTTTCTTTCCAAAATAAAACAAATGTAGAAGAAAACAACCTAGTGTGGAATCCTGATAAATAATTTATAAATAAATAAAAAATGGCAAAGCTAATACAGATGACCTTCCTAGCAAGAGCTCATTGTACCTATAAAAAGTCAAGAATTGAACCCCGGTCGAATCCTGAGGGGAAAAAAAATCACCAGACAAACACCTGTCCCAAACACCTGTCCTCAAAAACATGAGGGTCATCAAAAATAAGAAAAGTCGGAGAAACTGTCAAGACCAAGAAGAAATATGACAACTAAATGTCCTATGATATCATGGGTGGAATCCTGGAACAGAAAAAAACACATTAGGTAAAAACTAAAGAAATCCAAATAAACTGTGGAATTCAGTTAATAATGATATGGCTTCATTAATGGTATCAGATGAGCTACACTAACATAAAGTATCTTAATTAGGATAAACTGGGTATGGAGTATATTGGGACTCTCTATTGCTGTGTTCATAATTCTCTGTAAATCTGATCTAAAAAAAATAAAGTCCATTTTTTGAAAACCAAGTCAAGGGTCAAGAGCCCTGACGTGGGAGACAGGCTGCATGGAGTCCAGTCTCAGCTCCTCCTCACTGATTGTGAGACCTTGTGGGTCAAGTCACTTGGCCCTTCTCTGCCTGGGTTTCTTCACAGGGAAGAATCATACAACCTGCCTCTGATGGCCATGGGGACCCAGTGACTTACAACTTGTCAAGTTCTGCAAGAGTGCCTGGCACTCGATTAATATGGCCCATGCTTATTGCATACATAAATAAAACTAAAGATATGGGCTTATCTCAAATATCATATAAAACAGTAGGAAAGGTTGTGAGCTTAGCCTGTTTATCTTTGCTGCCTTGCTTCCTCTCTAAGTTTCCCATTCTCTGCCAAGGTCGGAAGGAAAGACCCAGCCTGCAAACTTCTCACTGGAGGAGATACTAGAACAAGTGGATGCACCTCCTCTGTTCTTCCCAACCTCTTCCTTCTTCCCCAGGAGTCTCCTACTGGATCTAGGACTGAGAAATTTCATGGACACCTCCAATCCCACCATCCTTTCCCAGATGCATGGCCCCAGACTGTCTAGCACCTCTGCTGTCTGCACTGACCCTCCGCTAGCTCAAGCCTGTTGGTCAGGAAGGGAGCGCCACCATGCAACAGGATGCTCAGGAAATGCGTATGTTCCTTATGACTCAGGAAGAGTTCCCCCTAAAGAACAATCCTGAACTTTGTCCAAGTGGCAGTGGCAGAAAGTTTGCCATGGGTCATCTTCCTGAGAGCATCTGATCAAAAAAAAAAAAAAAAAAAAAAAAAAAAAAAAAAAACAACCAAAAAACCCCACAGCAGAACCAGACTAGCACTAGCACATCTGCTGCTTCCTTCAGTCAAGACCTTGACCTCTGGTCATTTCCTGTTTCCACTCATGCTATGCTCCCTCTTTGGGGCTGCTAGTAAAACAAAAGCCAACAAACACCTCAAGGATGAGGCAGGAACTACAGATCTTAGGCTACAGGAGGAGACCAAGTCTCCCAATTCCTCAGTGGGCTCCCTGCTTCTGTCTTCCAAAGAGCATATTTTCTCATCAAAATAAAACATTAATGAAATGCTAATGAAGGAGGTCATTCTTGTGACCCTTGTTTTGCAGGTGGGAAAACAAGTTTTAGGAGACAAAAAAGAGAAGAGACATAGAGTGGGTTTCTTGCTTGGAGAAGGGGTTGCATTTCTTCACCCACATTCCGTCTGGGGTTAGCTTGTTTGCTTTGCTTTATTTTTCATCATGCCAGTACCTGGCAATGACCTACATAGACCACATGCCTAATAATAATTTGGGCTTTATTAGCACCCAGCATTCAAGGGCCTCTGGGGATTTGGCAAAGGGCAATTTATGAAATCATTTGCTTGTTGCAAATAGACCTTCATATCTCCGGGTGGCCTGTGAAGGGAAGGGAATGTGGGCTGGGAATATGTGCACAGCAGTCACATGTCTGGCTTCTCTCCCTTTTAATTTTTTATATGGATATTTCTAAGACCATGGCTCACTTGCACAAGGTTGATATTTAAAATTTATAGCAGCTAGTATGGCTCAGGTATCACCAAGCAGAAAAGATGTTGGCCAGGATACCCAGTCAGAGCCCCTACTCCCCAAAACCAGCTGGCCTTTTGGCATTACCCCTTAAGTTATAGGATTACAGAAAGATCTGGGGAAGGGTCTAGGTGGTCACAATGACTGTGCCAAATAACTCAGCATTTATCTAGCTGACTATTAACCGAGAATTCACACATATTCTGCATTCCTGCAAAGTACAGATCCATAGCACAAGGCTGAACATGAATTTGTCCCTAAGCATAGTAGGTAACTATAGCAGGGTGTGGAGCAGAGGTGATTGGATTTGGGAGACAGGAGGATTTCATTCTATTGCCTCTCACCTCCCCTCTGGTCTGCTGGAGCTGGTCAGGTGGGCCAAGTAACAGGTTACCTAAAATAGACAGAAGTCACATACAATAGCCTGAGATGATAAGAGAGCTAAGGAAGCCTAAGAAGCCCCCAAGTCCAGAAGGTGAAAGTCCTTTGGAAATCAGACTTCAGAGACAGCACAAAACATGGCAGTGGCCAGTGGAGAGCCTAGGACAAGAGGGTGGGGGAAACCAGAGCACCTCGAGAGAAGTGAATCCACAACCCTTGCCTCAAAATCTCCACCACAGTTCTCCCCGGGATGCTTGGCTGTGATTAAGCGTGTAGGGTGGGGTGCAGTTATTCAGTACTCACCAGCTCTCAGCACCTCCTTGTAAAAATACTTCCCAAATGTGCACAACTCCAACAGCGAGTTCTGTCCAGGAAAGATGTTCCAATGCCAAAGCTCATGCTTCAGAAAGACCTTCATCATGTGAAGGGCTGCCTTCTCCTGGGAAAAGTAGGATATGGGTGACTGAAATTTTCCATCCCAGAATCCCAATGCTGTAGGACTTTGGCTGAGAACGGGGTAGCTCAGATATTTTTGCCAATGCAATAATTTTTAAAATACTAGTGGAATACCAGGATTCTCCTGATGGATGCAAATCACTCTCCAAACATGTAAATTGTTTCTTCTGCTCTTCTGAATGCATATCACACAATCCTCCCAACAGTCATTCCCATGGAGAACTAAGTGCCTCTTACTAGTAATGTATTAAGAGAATCATTAAGAATGACTGAATTTAGAACTTAGGAGCCAATAGAGTGTGTGAGCTCAATACTTTATTTTGGTGTTCTACTCCAAATTCTGTCATCCATGCAAACATGTGGCAACTAAGTTTCTGCTGTAGCCCCATCTCTGTAGTGGGCTGGAATGCCCACACTAGGAGGAAGCAAGTTTTGTTATATCTTACATCTGCAGTTGCTGCTGTATTGCCTCAGGTAGTTAATTGCAGATTATCTGATCTCCCTTACCATGGTTGCTATTCTATATTTATCTCATCAGTATTAGGGTCTTGCAATTTTCTAGTAAACTAGATTGAAAGTTACATATACATTGTGATTCAAATAGGAGTCATCAACATCCCCAGTGAAAAAGCAACTGTTTAATAACATCCCTTCCTACAAGAAAAGCCTTGTTCATACAGCAACACTTGGTTATTTTAGGCATCTCATCTTTTTTCCATTGGAAAGTGTGAAAGGGTAGACTAGGTAGACAATGAGGTAGGTCTTTTGCCCCATTTAAGCAGGTTCAAGTTAAAAATAGTTGGACGGTTATTGCTCTCTTCAAAGAAAGTTTTTTTGTAAGTATAATGTTATTATTTGAATAGGTTATAAATTCCTGTGATTCCAAAGTCAAAATAACATTAAAAGAATAATTGAGAAGTTTTGTTGCCATTGCTTCCCTGGTCTATTTGGGTCTGACACTCCATTCCCTGGAGGTCACCACTTTATTGCTTTCTGATAGATTATTCCAGTGTTTTTTAAAAGTAGAAATGATGAATGCATAAAGCTCCCCTGACTGCACATTAGAAGGTAAAGTTAAATAAGGTGGATAAATTCAGATATGGCTCCAAAATACTGAAATTGCGCCTGAAGTCTGTTTTCCTAAGACCATCAAAAACACTGGCATTTTTCTCTATATCAGCTCTTTGGAAAAGGGAGAAACAGAGTTTTCTCCCATCTCCTTGGCTCTGCTTTACCACTCCTCTGCACTTTCACACGTCAACAAGTTCACAAAGATCTCTGATGAAGGTCAGCATTTTGTTCTGTACCCCACTCCCAACCTCCAATGAGCACACTTGTCTAGGGCCCCGTCACATCGGTGCCTGTGGGGATGGGCAAAGGAACTTTAGTGCTTCAATATTCAAGAAGGAAGTGGCTGGCTCATTCAAATCAAGGTCACTTCCAACTGGAAATAGTCTTTAAAAACGGGTCTCATGGTGGAGAAACTTGATACTGAAGGATGTCCCAAATATGTAATGCTCAAGATATTTAAAGAGAACTTATTATGTGCCAGGTGTTATGGAAGGTGCTAGGTAGAAAGTGGACGGGACATGGTTCCTGCCCTCATGGACCTCGTAGCCTTGTGAAAAAACTTATAACACACTGAAGTAAAAGCCACAACCAAATGCAGAAAAAGAGTTCCTGTCTGGGGTAAAAGCTCAAAGAAGGCTCTGAGGCATAGGTTTCATCAAAGCTGAGACCAGAGAGACAAGGAGGACTCAGGCAGCTGGTGAGTGGGACCCTGAGGCTTCATTATGGCACAAAGATCTTGCCATGGGCAAGTCATGGCTTATCTCTTCTCTCCAGCTGCCTTTCCCATGGGGACTTCCTGGAGAAAATTGTGGTACCAAAAGAGTGACTTTAATGGAGTTCTGATAGCATTCAGAGCTGGAGTGTGGGCAGAGGTGTACCCCCCTTCATATCTCAACACAGGGACCTGGGCCTGGTCCAACAAGTTCAGGAGGAGAGTCAGGGAAGAGTACAGGGGGAAAAGTACAGAAATTGAATGCCTCTCTTCCAGGACCGCCATGTTTGTTCTCAACTCCACTTCATACATTTGCTTTGGAAACAGAAAAGCTGCTGGCAATGGGAGCTTCCAAGGGAAAATCTCAAAATGTCAGAAGTTGAATCCCATTCCCAACAGAAAACAGATGGCACCCTCAAAACAGGATGACCTGGGGGGGGGAGGGGAGGTGATCATTTACAAAAGTGTGCATTGAGAGGGCACAACCACTAGTACAGTAGTTATGGCATTATTCCCTGTAGGCCCAAGATAGGAGATTAGGGAGATCCACAGCACAGTAGGTCCTTGAATGTCTAAAACACAGACTTGGGGCTTTAGAAAGGCAGAGAGCCTGGAATTGGGTAAAAATCAGCAAAGGAAGAGGTGGGAATCCTATAAGATTAACTCTACCTGAGTAAACCTTGTAGATGCTTAAAAGTAAACCTTGTAGATGATTTTTAAAAAAAGACAGGGGCTGGGGTTGTAGCTCAGTGGTTGAGTGCTGGATTCGATCCTCAGCACCACATAAAAAAATAAATAAATAAAATAAAGATATATGTCCACCTACAATTAAAAAAATATTTAAAAAGAAAGCAACAGGCTTCATTAATCTTGAATTTTTGAATTTTTGCTGATCTTCATTAATCTCTACCAGTTGGTACCTGCTATAATAATGCTCTTTAATATACTACCCCCTCCCAATCAAAGTCTATCAACAATGAACATTTATTCTCATGTTCATAAAACAGAAAGTTAATTTCAGCTTCACTGATTTAGGCTGGGCTTGGCTGGGGGCTTTATTTCATTCTGCAGGTTGGCTGGGATTGACTCTCCACTATAGAATAGCTTCAGGTTGGCTCTACTTGTGTTTGTTCTGGGACCCTGGCAGAAATGGTAATGATTATTCAAGCCATGTTTTCCTCATGGTTGATGCAGAAGGCTCAAGCCAAATTAAAGTCCTAAACTCACTGCACATCCACTCATATTCCATTGACAGAAATAGTTCATATGACTAAGTCCCATATCCAGAGGGTAGCACAGGACACACTATCCATAATGGAAGGGCACCGCACTTGCCCTTGGTTAATTAGCAGATGTACAGTGGAGAATCGAGTTTGGCAATCCAATTTATGACAACCCTGCAATCCTCACATGGCAACCAAGCATCTGGATCACTGGCTGGAAATGAATGTAAGGGGAGCAGTCTGGATTGGTACTTGGTGAGCTGTGGCTGAGCCAAAGGAGTCTAGAATTTGAGGATTCAAAGGGACCTTCACATATTCAAGCATCCATTCTTCCCAGATGTTTACTGGGCAATTACTATGTTCTCAGCATTGTGCTAAGTACAAGGGACACAGAAGGAAGTAAAAAGCAGACGTCACAAGCAGAACTTAGAGTCTAGGAGAAACAGGTGTTAACCAAATAACCACACAATAGGGGACTGGCTAAATATAGTAGAATAGATCCACATATTGAAGCAAAGTTAAGGAAAACCTCTGTAATTTAACATTTCTTCCCTTAAAAAAATATATATATATAAACATATATATTATATGTGTATAACATATATAAATATATATATATATATATATTAAGGGAAATATATATATTTGTAGCTCTATCCACTGAAAAATCATGATGGGGATAAGCACCCCTAGTGCTCAGATTATGGTCTCTAAATACAATTTCCCAATGCAAGAGACAGAATTCTTGGATACATGACTGATTCCATGAGTAGGTAAAAAGTGTACAAGATGAACCTGGGTCATCAAATGCCATAAATTCATTGTATGCCAGAAAGAAAACTGTGAAAATCTCATTGGTCCACATTAAAGGGAACCAAACATTTCCACTCAAGAAGATGGAGGAATTTTAGCATCAGCAACAACAACAAAATAATAATGGAATAAAGAATTGAAACATGGGCTGGGGATGTAGCTCAAGTGGTAGCGTGCTTGCCTGGCATGCTTGCGGCCCGGGTTCAATCCTCAGCACCACATACAAATAAAATAAAGATGTTGTGTCCATCGAAAACTGAAAAATAAAAAAAAACTTAAAAAAAAGAATTGAAACACATTAACTTCCAAAAATCTTTATAAAACAAAAGATTATGGTTCTCTGCTGAAGGAGGCTAGGACTTTAAATCATTACTTTAAACATTGGTAAAGACAAAGAGAATGTTTATTCTACCTTTCCTGCTCACATAACTGCATTTCTGGGTAACCAAATTGTTGCTGTGGCAATTTCCTTGTGGTCACATTTCCACTGTTAAATGCAGAAGAAATGAATGATAGGATTCTGTTAATGACATTTAAGACTTAGAAAGTAGTTACTACAGGATGCTGAAAACCTTAGGAAGAATATTGATGGGGGAATCTCATATCAGAATGGTGAGGCTGACACCCTAAACACACTGATCTGTCACCCTAAACACACCTATCTGTCACACTCTGGACCTGTGTGCTTCCTGAGGTGACAATGTGAAATACACAGCACCAACTATGGAGAACTTGATCCCAAATCTAAGGAAGAGTCTAGATCTCTCACTACTTTGTAGAAAATACAGAGGACTGAAGAACAAACTAAGTAATGAGCAATCAGCCCAATCTGAAACGTGGCACATTCTACAAGACAGGTATCTTCGTTTCTTCAACTAATTAATGGCATAGAAAATTAAAAGAAAAAAAAAGGAATGGAAAACTGTTTTGTTTTAACAAATAAAGTTGTATGTATTTAAGGTGTACAACACACACACACACACACACACACACGTGTGCATATGGTCTTTTTATTTTGTCGATTATTTCCTTTGCTGTTCAGAAGCCTTTGAGTTGATGTAGTCACGGGTGGGAACTGTTTGAGAATAACAGAGACCTAAGAGAGAGGATAATTGAATGAAAGGCATGAGCCTTGTTTGGATCTTGACTTGGAAAAAAACAACCTAAAGAGGTATCTTTAAGGGAACTAATCTGATATTGAGGGGTAATTGCTAATTAATCTGATACTGAGGAGTAATTGTTAATTTTATTAGGGTGGATAATAGCATGGTGGTTACATTTCTAAAAAGTCCTTATCAATTACAGAAGCCCATGTGGGTGAAATGACAAGATGTCTGGGAACAGCAGGGTCAGGGAGTGATGAAGGATAGATTTATCTGTTGGAGTTGGGGGATGAGTTTTTATTATGCTTTTCTGTCTATGTTATGTACCTTTTAAAGTTTTCACGATAAAATATTAGAAAGTAGCATAAAAGCACATGACCATGGACTGTGTGAAGCGTAAGATCAGACATCCCCAGGGTGGCCTCAGCATCTGTTGGGCTTACCTGTACCTGGGGTGAATCCTTCCATTGTAGGTTTTGATATGACTTCCAGAATGAGTCCTGTGTCTCTCTGCTTCTTGGCATGAGATACCAACTACAGACTGCTCAAGACCCCACCACCACCCATGCTTCTGCACAGCAAAAGAAATAATCAATGCAATGATTCGAAAAAAGATTTGCAAACCAAAGATCTGTTAAAAGAGTGACTATCCAAAATATAAAAAGAATTCATATAACTCAATAACAAAAAAAAAAGCATTTAAAAATGGGATAAGGACCTGAATAAACAGTTTTCCAAATGAATATACAAATGGTCAGCAGGTATTTGAAAAGACACATCACCACGAGGAGCTCAAGGTGTAGGCAAGCTAATGCCTCCATGAGACAATAAGCACAGGTGCCTCGTTATAAAAGTGCATAAACTGAGACTGTGTAAGTGACAGGACTCCTTCGTGACAGCTGATGGGTTGGAGAACTGGCCTGGGGATTCTATTCTGATGTCTTCCACAGCACTCAGAGGACAGCTTTGCCCTCCATAGGGCTTCAATAAAGATGTTTTGCATGATTAAGTAAATGCCTGACCAAAGAACGGAGACCATAACAACCCAACACAATTAATGATGGAAGTTTCCCAAAATAGGCCTAATTTGTTTCACATGACTGACTTTAATATCCCAAAATACCATACAAGAAAAAATGAATAACTAAAGGAAAAATAGTCCCACACTTCACAGAATACACTTCCACATGCATGCTAAGGCACTGATCAGCATTTCATAGACAGACCCTCTGATTAATGAATCCAAGTGTCTAAGCGCATAGATATACAGACAGGCAGGTGTGTGCATCCATATTGTTGCAGATAAAAATAGCTCCCAATCTTGGAAGAACAATCTGTTTCAATCCTAGGAATTTGGAGGAAGAAAAAAAAATTGTCACCAAGAGAGGAATCTCATTTTTGAACATAACTGGCCTTTCCCCCCAACCACAAATATTTTAAATATTTAAATAAGCTTGATAGCATAAAGAGGCAACGGGTCAGGCCCAAGTCTTTATGATCTTTCTCCCCTTCTCTCTCTTTCGACTCTTTCCCAGAGCTTTCAGAAATCCACGGTAGAATCTGTAGGATGGTCAAGACTTAAAAAATAAGTGACTTGGCTATCAAGTTAAAAAAGATAGCCATCCCTTCTTTTTGGTGTAAAGAGCAAGGTAGGAAATATTTTTATTGGGAAACTGGCGAGAAGAAAGCTAGCTGAGTGATGAAGGTTCCAACTGCGTGGGTAACCTGTTTAGCCAGGACCAGATGGTTCAGAAGGCTGGTAATGAGATAAAAAGTATTCTCTATGTAGGTCAGCACCAATGCCAGCCCAGGTCACAAATAAGAGAGTTATTTGGCAGAATGTGTTCAGAGGCTGATGGAAATGAGAGGATATGCTGAAACAGACATCTGAATCTGGTTCTAATTTGGCTCCTTTTTGGGGGCAACCTTTGGTCGTGAGATCTCAGATGGAGTCTTTATGGAAGGAAAGCTCTCTGTACAGGACAGATCTGTAATTATGGGTCTGTCCCCAAAGATTACAGCATATCATTGAGTTTTCAGAATTTTAAAGAAAAACCTAGTGTCAAATATAAACTAGAATTTAGGGAATTCCTTCCTATATGGTGGCTGAGCATGTACATTATTACGACTTTTCTACAGGTCCATTTGACCGTATATTTCAAAAATTCTCAAAAGTTCGCAAAGTATTTGCTCAGTATTCTTCTTCTAGGAGTTTATTCTAAGAAAATACTCAATAATGTGCCCTAAGATCTCATTTATAATAATAATATTTTAAAAGATACAGCAATAACCTAGTTTCAGTGTGCATCAACAGGGGATTTTTTTTTAAATAATGGTGTAATAGAATATCTTCAGCCATTAAGAACAATATTGCAGATTCTATTGTCACAGAAAGATGACTGACATATCACTAAGTGACAAAAAGCTGGTTATGAAATAGTCTGACTTCACTTTTGCTTTTAAATACAAATGTACAGAAATAACATGTATGCACACATATATGTATGTATGTATTATGTATACAGATACATACACATATGTGACCTTAGAAAATATAGGAAGCACTAGCTGGTTATTTCTGGGAAATAGAGTAATAGGAAATGTTTCTTATTTTTCATTATCCCTATTTTCTAAACGTTTTATAATAAACAAGCATTTACTTTTCTGTTTTTTGTTGAAATGGTACTTTAAAGTAGAAATTAAGGGTTTTGCAGAATATTCTACATAGTAGTCCAAAGGCAGGACAGTGAAAAGTATAGCTCTTGGAAGAAAGGACATCTATCAAGAGAAGGGGTCCAGCAGCTTGGGAGGCTGAGGCAGGAGGATCTCGGGTTCAAACCAGCCTCAGCTAACAGTGAGATGCTAAGCAGCTCAGACCCTGTCTCTAAATAAAATACAAAATATGGCTGGGATGTGGCTCAGTGGTTGAGTGCCTCTGAGTTCAATCCTTGATACCCCCCCCAAAAAAGAGAGAGAGGGTGACCAGGATTCTGTCCTCTGTCACAAGAGGCATGCCTCTAAGGATGTCAGCCCCAAACCCCCACAGAATGACCTTGCCCTGGAATTCAGAAATCTCTGTTGTTCTTGTACAGCAATACAGAAACATCTGTGTTTATTTCAGATCTGCCAGGCTGCACCAACCAGCTCCCTAAGGAGAAACCCTCCAAGTGCTGCGGACGCAGGGAAGAGCTCTCAGGCAGGAACAAAATCAGGCCACCAGTCTCTGTCTTAAAAGTGAATCTTCTTGGTGAATACCTCCTCCTCATCAACTTAAACATTAAATGTCCTAATCTCTCAAGAAGGTTATGGGAAAGTATGAAAGGAAACCATTATAATCCTTAAGAGAGTAGAGTCAGTTAAAGGGGCCTTCTGAGCTTTCTTGGTTTCAGGCATTTCCTCCGAACACCCTCCCTTCCATACTGGGTGTTGGAGAGAAGATCCAGTTCTGTGGTTAATTCTCCTTCTTCTCTTTGGACCTCTGAGCCTGCAATACACAACACACACACACACACACACACACACACACACACACACACACACACACATTTTAGCAGAAGCAGAATGCTAGCTTCAGTTCAAAAGGCAAGCAAGCCACAGGACAGCCTAGGTGCTCAAGGCTCCTGCGTGCATAGTGTCCATGATGGGTTCCTGGGCTGCTTCGTGGCAGGGTTAGGTGTCAAGAAGATTTGTCTAGAGATGACCGTGTAGAGCTGAGAGTCCTAAAATAACACCAACACAGCCGAATCTACTTTCCACCTCCTGGTACCACAGAGGAAGGAGCTTTTGGACTACGCAGGAACAATCCCAAAGAATTACGAGGCTGGCAGCACAGTTTATGGAATTGTTTTGGATAAAATGACAACTCTTGGAATCCCAGTACCTTTGTCTGTCAAGTGGAAATGATAACACAAAGCTAGGAAAGCTGTAAGTATTAAATAAGATGATGAGGTCAGAGAGTCTAGAACAGTCTCAGGTAAAAGGTTTGCAATACCTGGGCTACAGAACTAACAGGGTCCTTTCTTCTTCCCTAACTTCCCAGGGGCAAAGACTGCTAATCAGCTACTCCAATATTGGCTTTCTCTTTCTTAGCTAGGCAAACGGCTCCTTGGAATGAAGACCCGTTTGCTAGCTTCTCTTGTAGTTTAGTGACTTTTCTGGCTACTATGAAATAAATTAGAGTGTCTTGTGTAACTTCTGCTATTGGAAGGAGCTGGCCTCATCACCCTCTGCTCTTCCCCAGAATATAGACTTGATGGCTGAAGCTTCGATAGTCAAATTATCACATGGAACCACCAACTGAGGATGGCAGTGCAACAAGACAGAAGCAGCCCGGGTCCCCGACAACTTCCCAGACTCCATACCAGTCCAGGACTCTCTACCTCTGCATTCTTCTACACGAAGAAAAAATAAGCTTCTGCATTGTTTAAGCCAGTAAGGTTTTACATTTTAGCCTAATCTAAACATAACACATGTTATATTTAAAGTTGATCTTTTTTTGTTTCACCCTCAGTGAAAAATGATAATTGGCAATATCATTAAAGTTAGCCTGTCACCTTTGCAAATCCCCTAATAAACGCCTCCCCCAACTCACAGTATCTTCTAAGACACTGTCTCGCAAGCTTCCTGCCCTGTCTCCACTTTAACAGCTGGAATAGGGCCCTGCGGGGCTACCCACCAGAGTCACCAAATCTATTTGGCCATCAGAGAAAAGTATTTTTATAAGATAGGAAGGAAACTCATTGCCAGAAGTGGGGAGATGGGATAGTATTTAAAAGTCTTTAAACCACAAACACTCAGAGACACATTTAAAGATCCAGAAGGACCTACTTGTAAAGTTTAAGGAATGATTTTTTTTTCCTTAAACAGATTTATTTTAGTCTCCATTTCCTGTTTTTCACTGTTTATTTTTATGAAGAATAATCCTGATATGGAAAAAAAAAAAGAAAGAAAGAAGCTTGTTTTTGTACAGATTTTACTTTCTAAAGATTTTGTCTCTGTGTTTTGCATTCCCCCCAAAAGTTATTTCAGTGGCTATGATTTCTACGATGCAACTTATTTCTTTGCCAGAAAGAATCTCATGGTTGTTTTGGTAATTACTGATGGTACTTGGCTATGTGTGCGAAAACATGTATGTATACAACATAAAATTCACCATTTTATCTATTTTACATAAACAGTTCAGTGGAATGTATGTCCACATTGTTGCATAACCATTACCAGAATCCATCTCTGGAAGGTTCATCTTCCCCAGCTGAAACTCCATACCCACTAAAACTAACTCTCCATTCCTCCATCCTTCCAGTCCTTGGCCCACCATTCTGTTTTTTGTTGTCTCTGTGAATTTGCCTATTCTAGATACCTCACATACATGGAACCATACAATAATTATCTTTTTTGTGACTGGTTTATTTCACTTAATATAATGTCCTTAAGAGTCGTACACATAGCATATGTCAGAATTTCCTTCCTTCTTAAAGCTGTATATGTATAAATATATGCCACATTTCATCTATTTATTCATCTGTTGATGATTGCCTGAGTTGCTTCCACTTCCCAGTTATTGTGAATAATGCTGCTATGAATATAAGTGTTCAGATAGATCTTCAAGACTCTGTCTTTCAATTCTTCTGAAAAGTGGAGTTGCTGGATCACATGGTTAATTCTACATTTAATTTTTTAGGAACCTCCCCCCCCTGTTGTTATGAGTTATTTCAGAGTTAGAGTGTGAGTTATTTCAGTGGTGTCTAAAACAATGGATACGAAACTAGATTATGACTCAGGATTACCAGAATTAAATACAAATTCCTGAGCCATCGACTCCCCCAAGACGATTAAATGAGAGAGCTAGAGAAGGAATTGAAGTCCTGAATTTTAACAGGTTTCCCACCTATCCGTGGAAGCACCTTCAGAGACATTCAAGTCGAGAGGAGATGCACTGAAACACTCTGATGAAGCTTCCTGGAGAAGCAGACCTTCCCCTCTTGGAGATCCCCACTTGTTTGATGGCCTAGTTCTCCTTTTTGACTTCTCAAAGATGGCAGAGCTACTTCCTTAGGGATTTGCAAATGTGACAGGCTACCTTGAACTCAGGGGCACTCAACCAGCCACATCCCCAGCCCTATTTTGTATTTTATTTAGACACAGGGTCTCACTGAGTTGCTGGGTGTCTGCCCCTTGCTAAGGCTCAATTTGAACTTGTGAGTCTCCTGCCTCAGTCTCCTGGGCTGCTGGGATGAGAGGCCTACGTGATTGCAGCCAGTCCTTAGGAAGTTTTTCACATAGTCTCCTCTGATTGGCCTGGTTTGTTGCCCTCCAGAATCAAAGGCTCCTAATTGATAGTGCCTTGGTAAAGCCCTCCCACAGGGGATTGGGCTTCTTTCCACCCTGCCTATCAGAGCCTTTTCCTTTAAAGGGTTTCCTGGTTCAAAAGCTGGTAGCTCTTGGGTTGGGATACAGCTCAGTTGGTAGAGTGCTTATGGTGCAGTCACAAGGCCCTAGGTTCAATCCCTAGTACTACCAAAAAGAGAGAAGAAAAAAGAAAAAAAAAAAGATGGCGGCCTGAGTGACTGGATCTCTTGACACCGAGCAAGGCAATCTGTGCAAAAAGGAACCTCCGTGTCTGCCTCTCTCCCCACAGCAGGAATGTATAGAAATGCTCTTAAAACTCTGAGCATCCTCGGGGACTGACACTGCTCACAAGGACTGTGATCATATAGCTTTCCTCTCTTGAGCACTGGAATGTATTTTTAATAATATTTTGAAGTTTTGTTTTGTAGTTTAATATCAAGTCATTCATATTGAGCTCATAAAGTTTGAAAACAACAACCCAAAAAAAGTGGGGAGGGAGAAGGAGAAAAAAAAAATCACTTCTCATCATATTCCCCAGAGCCTTCCATTTTAGTTCATTTCCTTCTTGTCCTTTTCTCTACGTAGTTTTTTGTTTGCTCACTTATCATTACATCGTTATCTCCCCAAGTTGTTATGGACACATAAACATGTTTTAGTGGGCTTACCTATTTCTCCGTCATTCAACATTTTCTGGTTTTTCAGAAAAATCTTTTTTTTTTTCAATTTTTCTCCATTAAAAACAGTTTTACAATGAACCTCTTCAGGCAGAAAGTCTCTTACAAATTGTTTCCCAGGCCAGAGTCTAAGAAGTGGGATTGATTATTTACTCAAGTTCATGGACATGTTAAGGTCTTTGATATGGAGCCCATCTAAGTTATGAAAGGATTGGTACCTAATTGTACACCCATTAACAAGGTTCAAAAAAGAGAACCATTATGTAGATCCTAACCCAAGCACATTTGGCAATGTCTAGAGGCATTGTCATTTTTCACAAATGAAGGGATACTATTGGTATCTGGGGGGTGGAGGTCAGGGATGCTGATATTCACTTGCAGTGCACATTACAGTTGTACACAACGAAGAATGATCTGGCACAGAGTGTCAATGGTACCAAGGTTGAGAAACTCTACCACCTGGCTCACAATCCTGTGAGAGAGAATAGAGCATCTTCTCAGTCCCATTTTAGGCCCCAGCAGTCAGTTGCTCTTTCTTTAGTCAGTGTCATATGATGTAAATGTCAAAAGCATGCCTAACTCTAGCACAATGTGTCATTTTCCAGAATTGGTACCTTGTTCAAGATTCTAATCTCTTCTTGACTAGTCCAAGGCTCCATTGATGAACTCCTACTCCTGGGGCCTTGGAGTCACCCTTCCAGCAGCTCCAAATCCAGACCACAATCACCTATCAGAAATGTTCTGACACAATTTTATCTCAAAAGTGGGTCCAGATGCTTTGATTTTGAGAAGTTTTCTGAAATCCTATGTACATTTATTTTCATCTTCTCCCCAACCCAAATCCATAATAGCCCCATATGACACACTAAAACCCTAGAATATTAAGGACACAATTTAAAAATGAAATCTAATTTGTGGTAGTGACAGTCAGCTCCTGCCAATATCTGTTCTATTTTTTTTTTTTTTTTTGCTCCATGGTAAGAAAATCCATGATTTTTAGCAGGTGAATAGATATATATATCTCATATCCCAGACTCTCTTGCAGCTATCCAGTGGATTATAATCCACTGGAGTGGATTAGAAGTAGGAGTGTTGAGTGTGGCCTCTGGTGGTCCCATTTCAAAGAGGCCACATGTTCTTTTTGACTGATGGCAGAAATGTTGACCCAATCTCTTGAGCTAAAGCACTGTCTTAGACCGAGAGATGGAAGACATGTATGGAGAATGGCAGAGCAACAAGAAGGAAGGAACCTGGGTTCTTGGTGATCATGGCATTAC
Source organism: Urocitellus parryii (assembly GCF_045843805.1). NCBI lineage: Eukaryota > Metazoa > Chordata > Mammalia > Rodentia > Sciuridae > Urocitellus > Urocitellus parryii. Next base: position 198,980,832 of record NC_135533.1, read on the forward strand.
TGCACTAGCCCTGCACCCTTAACTACCAGGCTTCACTTATGGGAGATTGAAATAATCTCTGCTTAATTTACACCACTGATATTTCAGTCTCTATTCCAGCTGAACGTAATCCTAATGCATACATAAGCCAGTTCCCTCTTTTGAGAGATAAAAATGGAGTCTTGAATGGACTATATCAGGCTTGGTTTATAGGGGCTTGTCCTGTCAGCTGTCTGGAAGTTTGCTGAATAAGATAAAGAATGTGTGAATCATTTAAGAGAAATGGTGTATTTTGGGATCCCTTACAAGTTTCATAACGCAGGAGAAGACAAAGAACTTGAATTTGGAGTAAAGCAAAGGTTTCAGAATGTACAAGGAAAGATTTGGGGCACTGTTGGGAAAGGAAAACCAAAGCATCAGCTAGTTTTCAGGGTTAGATCCTTTGAATCTGGGAGTAGTTGAAATTCTAACAACACCCTTGGTGATGTAATGATCCATTTTTAGCCACTGGCACTTCTGAATGCAGAGACTGTTTATAGAGCAGTGTAATTAGTAGATACTTCATGGAAGTGATTATTGCTGGTTCAATTATTCTTTAATAGATTGGATGGATCAAGAGACTGCTCTGGAAGAAAGAATCCACCTTTCTCTTCTCCCCATGAGGATAAGTGAATGTTCATAATTTATTAAAATTAGCTCCTTGGTTTTATTTTATTGGTAAAGAAAAGATTAGAATGCACAGATTTCTTTCCCCCTGGGATCTAGCAGGTGGGAAGAAAAAAAAAAGGATAATCATCATCCCATCAAGTTAGCAGAAAACTGTGTCTACATATCACCTAAGCAACCAGGACAATTCTGCCAAAACATTCCTCAATTCTGTGAAAAAATTCATCAGCTTTGTTATTTGACATGCTTTGGCCTTGTGCTTGCTTCTCCCGATTGAAGGACTGAATTTCTCATTTTCTATAGCCTGTGTCGAGTGTCTGTAGACCTTAGTGAAGGTAAGGCTTTGATTTCTTTTTCTTTCTTTCTTTCTTTTTAACAAATAGAGTTTTTTTTTTAATATCTTCACTTTTATTTATTTATTTTTATGTAGTGCTGAGGATCGAACCCAGGGCCTCACGCATGCGATGCCAAGTGCTGTACCGCTGAGCCACAACCCCAGCCCCATGATTTCATACAAGTTATCTATCTTTAAAATTCCCCACTGGGTACCTTGACTCAAGATCATCCTGAAATTCCTTACAGATATGAGTTTCAATTGCCCAGTGAAGCTTGGACAGACAGACAAAACCTAATTTTTTGGATGAGAATAAACAATTCAAAAGATGATCGTTAAATAGAATTCTCCTCTTTCTTCTTTTCAGTGCCCAGAAAATAGTTTTTCTTGACTCTGGGACTAAATGGAGCGAACACCTGGTCCAGATTTGCTCGGAACCTTCTTCTCTAAGCAACTAATTCTTGGTGGAAACTATTCTCATACCAGGTAGGCTCACATCAAAGAGAAGGAAAAGCCTCCATTTATCCTGTCCCTTTGATTTCACTTCCGCCTCTGGAAGGTCAGGACTGTGCAGACAAGCCTCATCCAGTGCTTCACAGCAGCAGAAAGTTGATCCTGGCTGACCCACACTATTATCTTAGTGCAACAGAACCTTGGGAGCAGCCTTTGGAGTAGGTTCCTGAAGGCTGTTTGCATTATAAAAGAAAAACTCAGAGCTGCACCAAGATTCAATCTACAGAACCTGTGGGTGACCAGCCCTGGGTACACATGGCTTTCTTTGCCAAGTTAGTCTTCTCATCTGTGATTGGCCTTTCCTTCTACCTCCCTCTTGCACCCTTTGGTCTTGCCCTTCCAACTTGGCATAAGCTGCCACACTCTGATCCCATCTGATGGTTGGATCCTTCACTTGCACTAGTGCTAGGCTAGAAGCAACTCCACTTCCTAGAGGTAGCCAGTTATGCATCACTCTTCCCAAGGGCATGTTCCACAGCATCACTCCAAGAGCTTGATGTTGGGCCTGATAAGGGGAATTACACCACACAAATCAGCAAATCTACAAACAGCGCCCTTCCTCCAGTCAGTTGTTAAACATGTATCTCTATACCATTGGGTTTACTCTTTTTCAAAAATTGCAGTAAGTTAGGGTTGTGGTCTGGGGGCACAGCTCATTGGTATAGTGCTTGTGTAGCTGTGGGAGCCCTTGGCTCAATCCCCACTAACAGGCAGGCACACACCTGCTTGTGCACGCACGTGCGTGGGTGGGTGCACACATACACACACATAGAGGATTGGTTTCATTTGGATACATATTTAACTCTATTCTAACAAAGAAAAGAGTATCAATCCTGGAAAAATTGTTAGATGTGTCCAGCACTCTCTTGCATAACTTTCTCCAGAACAGTCTTCTCTAGATTATTGCTCCTCTCCTCCTTTGCCACTCTTATCTATTCTGAAGCCAACCTTTCCCCAGCAAGTCTAGACCTCCTGGACCTTTCCTGACCATTCTTCCCTGTCAAAATTTACCTGACCCCTGTTCCATTCACTTATCTCCAGCTGGTAAACATGTTCAAACTGGAAATGGCTCCATATTTTATTTCTATTAGATGAGTTTATTTGTAACGTAAGGCACTCAAAGTCTTAGCTCTAAGGAATAAAATTGGGGGAATTTCAATCTAACTAGAAAAGCTAGCTAATATCTAAGAAGCAGTAGAACCCATTTCTGTCTCTTACATAGAACTTACATATTTATTTCAGTAGAGAATTGCAGGGCTGGGATTGTGCTTCAGTGGTAGAGCACTCCCCTAGCACAGGCGGGACCTGGGTTCGATCCTCAGCACCACATAAAAATAAAAGCATTGTGTTGTGTCCATCTACACCTAAAATATAATAAATATTTTTTTAAAAATTTTTAAAAAAGAATTACAAAATGGTTCAACCACTTTGGGAAGCAGTTTGATATATCCTCAAAGTGTTAAACATAGAGTTACCATATGACTTAGAAATTCCACTTCTAGGTATATACCCAAGAGAACAGAAAACAGAGATTGATGTGAGGGGGGAATTGGGAATGACTACTAATGGACATAGGGTTTCTTCTTAGGGTGATGAAAATATTCAAGTATTGAATAATTTTTATGGTTTCATAACTATGTGAGTTGTACACTTTAAATTTTATAGTATATTAATTATTTCTATAAAGGTGGCTCAGACAAGTCCTGAGAGTGCAGAGTCCTGCAGAGTGAAGACTTGAATCCAAGGTCACACCAGGATTGGAATGGTGTAGGAAGGTAGCATGAAAGGTGCATACAGGACCCTAAACAGTATCCTCACCCTAAGCAGGCTCACTGAGGACATTAAGCAATTAAAACACTATGAGAGGGCTGGGACTGTGGCTTAGTGGTAGAGTGCTTGCCTAACATGTGTGAGGCACTGGGTTAGGTTCTCAACACCACATATAAATAAATAAAGTCCATTGACAACTAAAAACATATTTTAAAAAACACACTAGGAGATATTTTGCTGGTGGGACTACAAATTGGTATAACCACTCTGGAAAGCAGTATGGAGATTTCTTGGAAAAACTTGGAATGGAATAACCACTTGATCTGGTTATCCAAGTTCTTGGCATATACCCAAAAATCAACATAGAAAATTAGCATACTACAGTACTATGCCCACGTCACCGTTTATAGCAGCTCAATTCACAATAGCTAAGCTATGGAACCAACCTAAAGGCTCTTCAACAGATAAATGGATAAAGAAAATGTGGCATATATACATGATGGTATATTACTCAGCCATGGAGAAGAATGAAATTATGGCATTTGTCGGTAAATGGATGGAACTGGAAACTACCATGCTAAGTGAAATAAGCCAATCCCCCTAAACCAAAGGACAAATGTTCTCTGTGATATGCGGATGCTAATAATACACAATAAGGGGGAGGAGAGAATAGAAGTTGGATTATACAAAGGGGAATGAAGGGAAGTGAGGGGAGATGGGAATAGGAAAGACCCTAGAATGAATTGGACATAACTTTCCTATGTTCATATATGAATACATGACTAATGGATCTCCATGTCATTTTCAATCATAAGAATAGGAAGTTATGGGGCTGGGGGCTGGGGATATAGCTCAGTTGATAGAGTGCTTACCTTGCATGCACAAGGCCCAGCACCACAAAGAAAAAAAAAAAAAGAATGGGAAGTTATACTCTATGTATGTATAATATGTCAAATTACATTCTACTATCATGTATATGTAAAAAGAATAATAATTTAAAAAAAGATACTAAGAAGCCTTGCCACTAGAGACAGTGGGAAACTCACCGGCAGATCTGCAACATGGAAATGGCTCAAAAGATGAACTTCTTGATGCCAAAGAGGCTCCATAGCAAGACTGCTGAGACCCCTGGGTAGGAGGCCTCCATCCAGTTTGTCACCACTTTTTTTTTCTTTCTCCAACCCCATTTTCAGTTACCTTTCTCCACAATAAACTCTAATCATCTATGTGCAAGAAGACCTGCGGGTGTGGAAGCAAGCCCCTTGGAGCCTCTTTTATTAAGTGAAAGAGAAACCAAGTCCAGTAGTCATCTTGGAGTAGAACGGTGGTTGCCGGGAGATAGGGGAGGGAGGAGTTGGGAGTTATTTAATGAGAACAGAGTGTTCCTTTGCAAATCTGAAAATATTTTGAAGATAGATGGTGGCAATGGTTGCCCAAAAATGTGATGTTTCATGCCACTGAACTGAACATATAAGTCATTAAAACTATAAATCTAATGAGTATTTATAATAAAAAGTTTTGTTTCTAAAATTTTAAAAAGTATATATGAACTAAATTCATGTCAGAGAGTATCCCTTTGTTAAAATCCATGTAATAAATTCAGCCAGGAACCAACCGCCCTCACATCTATGTTAGAATTCCTTTCCCTCCAGCACAGGTATTTAAGATACATCCCTTGGAGGAGCAGAAGCATAAGAAGAGTATTTCTCCTGAAAGATATAAAAAGACTGACTAAATGACTGGATCTAATCACACTAGACCTAACTAATTGTGGTCAGTTTTGCTCCCACCTCCCATGCCACAAGACAGGGTCTGAAGTGGAGGTTTAGACCAATTTTAGAAAAACAATGGGACTCCATTTTCTTTCCTTACCTGAATGTAGGAGAAAAAAGATCTGAATCATGTGACACACAAAATGTACTCTAGGAAACACCCTTCTCAAAGGGCAGGAGTCCCGTGGGCAGGGATCCTGGAGATCCCTGCATCCTGAATCTTCCTCCTGGAAGAGCATAGTTCACCCTGATCCGATGAAAGCTCTGAATGGTCTGTAGTAAAACACCTGGTAACCCTTCGTTTAACCCAGCACTAAGTCTGGCTCCAAGTCTTCCTTTGGACAACTCCTGTTAGTATCTCCAGGAACTCATCATGTTCTGGGGAAGACACATGAGAACCCCTGCTCAGTGGTGAAGAAAGATGATAGGGTTTGCCTGGGGGAAGCTGTGTTTGGGCTCCAGCAGGCAGGGATCGTCACTTTCACTTATCTCTTCATAGAAGAAACAGACCATTCCCCCAACCAGAGACTCTTCATCCTAGGGGGCTCAGGCACACCATGCAGATCTTTCCAACCACTTCTGGCCTATTTTTTACAAGCATATTTGGGTGATTTGGGTCAGGTACACACAAAACTGGACTCTGGCTGATTCATGGTTTTACTTTGCTATGGTTCACAGTTGTCATAATGCACACATGTTGTTTTGTTTACTGAAGTAGAAAGAGTACTGAACTAAGGAATCTAGAAAAACCTGGGTTTAAAGGCTCTCTTCACTCACTAGCTCAAGTGTCAATAAAACCATCAAAAAGACACATGGAAGCAGTTTTGGACCCTTCACCCAAGCTCTAGCACCACAGGATGCAGCCTCACAAATTCCTTGGGAATCCTCAGATTATCCTGATAATCTCCTTTCCATCTTAACCCTCCTCGCCCAGCCTCATTTTGTACTTGTCCCTTGGATAGCGAGGCCAGTACAATTCTGAGTTGCATCGAGGGTATTGACCCTTGATTTAAGACCTCACAATAGCCAACGTCTCTAACTCTCATCCTCTTTCTCTGAATTCTTGATTCAGAGCGTCTTCCTTCTTCTCTTCTGCCACGGCTGAGGGCTTGCAGAGAGCCACAGAGTTGAAGCAGGAAGATCTGTCATCCTGGACACCCTGTGGAGTCTTTGTTTGATTCCATAATGAGATTAATAAAAGCTGTCTGTTTCATCTGCCTTGCATAACCGTTATGAGGATCAAAAGAGTGAAGTCTAACCCAAGCCTGAGGTCTTCTGAAAAAACCCGTACAAATGTATCTTGTTATTATCCATATTTATGTAATTTAATTTTTAATGTTACTCAGCATCTTTTTTATTTATTTTTTAAATTAAATTGTTTATTTATATACGATAGTGGAATGCATTACAATTAATATTACACATATAGAGCACAATTTTTCATCTCTGGTTGTATACAAAGTATATTCACACCAATTTGTGTCTTCCTACGTGTACTTTGGATAATAATGTCCATCACATTCCACCATCCTTTCTAACCCCATGCCCCCTCCCTTCCCCTCCCACCCCTCTGCCCTATCTAGACTTCATCTATTCCTCCCATGCTCCCCCTCTCTACCCCACTATGAATCAGTCTCCTTATATCAGAGAGAACATTCAGCATTTGTTTTGGGGGGATTGGTTAACTTCACTTAGCATTATCTTCTCTAACTCCATCCATTTACCTGTAAATGCCATGATTTATTCTCTTTTATTGCTGAGTAATATTCCATTGTGTATATATGCCACATTTTTTTATCCACTCATCTATTGAAGGGCATCTAGGTTGGTTCCACAGTTTACCTACTGTGAATTGTGCTGCTATAAACATTGATTACACAGCATCTTTACAGACTCTTTAAACAGCCAATGTTGTGTTTTGTTTTCTCATCTAAAAAAAAGAAAAAAGGATTAATGCAATGTTGCTCTCCAGCCAAGTCTTAACTAAGGGGGAAGAGACCAACTAAGAGATTCTGATCCTCAGATATATCCACACAATGCTCAGGTAAAGAGGATGCTTGGAATTGGGTGATTAAGTGGCTCCAAGACCACATTCCCCTTCTGGCAGTAAACTAAAGGTCTGATTCCTGCTCATACAGGAACTGCTGACATTGACTTTTCATTGTTTTGACTTTCTGTTGGCTTTTATTTCTTCCTTCCTTCCTTCCTTCCTTCCTTCCTTCCTCCCTCCCTGGCTTCCCAAGCTTTTGTGATGCTCAAAGCTTTGGCACGCAGGGCTGCTGACATACCTTTTGTACCCCAAGCTGTCATGTTCTACTTTTAGAAATAAACATAATCAAACGATTTAAAGGGCCTACTGGGAAACCTACTGGGAACAGGTTTTGTCCAGTTCTTTCCAGATTTTTTAACAGAAAAATTTCAGTTCTTCCTACTTCCCTGTGTCAGGTTTAAGCATCAATGAAACTGTCAAAGGCAAGTAGAAGCTGATCCTTCACCAAAATGCCTCCCACAATAGAATGGACGTGGACTTGGATATCGTGAACCACTCTTGTTTCTGGTGGCGCTATCAAGACTAAATCATCTTGAGAAAGATAACATGAAGGCAAAAACCCTGGAGTACTATAAAGACTAGAGGTGAAGGGGTGCATTCTAAAACCCTGAAGAAAGCGCCACCCAGATTGGTGAATCATGGCTATATTGGATGCTCAGCTGAATCAGTTTCTCCACGAGTGTCTCAATCCTTAGAAATCAATCAACAAGTCTGATGCTAGGAATGAGAGCTGAGTTAGCTCTTCATGGCAATTGAAGGACTCTCTAAGGTGATATCAGAGGCTGAACCAGATCTGGAAACCTCCATAGTCCCTAATATTTGATTAATCTGTTGTCCCTCCATTATACGATTTTAGATTCGGTTTGGCAAAGCCTATCATTTAGTCCATCTTGGAATTTCCATTTGTAAAACATTGCAACATTGCAAATCATGGATCCTCACTTCCCTCCTTCCAAAAGAAAAGGAAGGTAAGCTCCCTGAGGCTTTAGCAAGGGAGCTGAGCAAGGATTGTATAGAGCAAGGAACATTGTTGTCAAACAACTGATGTTGTCCTCTCAGCAACTGAACCAGCTTTTTGATACATTCATTTGGACACCTTAAAAAACTAGAGGTGGATCATGGTTTGGCCTCCAGTCAGAGATGTGAAGTACAATCAGGACATTTTTATCTTGACCACAGAGCAGTAGACTCCTTTCCCTGCCATGGCTCCATGGCTAACAAGACGTGTGCTATCACAATGTGTAAATTTTGATTAACATAGGCAGTTAAGAAACCAGTGTCTCGTCCCACTTCCAGTTTGGGATGTTTTGGGTCTTTGTCTTTGACAGGATGTGTTCAGAGGAGGGATTTCCGTCGCCACTGAAGCACAGAGAGACCCGGTGCCCAAAGAAGAATGAGGGGAAGCGAGAGCCTGCGTGTGTCTCACGGTCAACAGCAAGGTCAGAAGCATTCATCTGGAAAGTAGTCAAAAAAAAAAAAAAAAAAACATAAACCTGCTCACTCAAACGCTGGAGCACCAAGGCTCTTCAATGGAGCCGCTCCTTAGCCGAATATGCTGGAAAAAGGATATAAAAGAATGGTGTGGGGGGAATGAGTTCCATGGGAGGAAGTGAGGGACAAGAATACTTAGTGACCAAGTTGTGTGTGCGTGTGTGTGTGTGTGTGTGTGTGAGAGAGAGAGAGAGAGAGAGAGAGAGAGAGAGGGGAGGAGAAGCCCAGATTCTTTTGTTGGGAATGTTCTAAGTTTAAAATTCAGCCCACAGTCCATCTTAGTCCCTTTCAGTGGAGTTCTGGCACTAGACTCAGGTTCCGGCAGCTCCTTGGGTGACCCCAAGGATAATAGCCTGGGAATAAATATATGATTTATTTGAAGATACATGAATGCTTCTTAATCAAGTTATAGTGAGGAGGAGAGGGTCAAGCGGCAGTCCTGGCATCATTTTAATTCGCCAAGTAGAAAATTATTGAAGCATATTTCATAAAATTAGGGTCAAGAATGGATTTGGCATCCTTTAAGGCAAAGGCTCGGAACACAAAGCCGATTCAGTTGGAACGATTTCTTGTCTTGAGAACAGCAAGTCTGGCAATCATTAATCAGGCAAGAGAAAAATAGTAAAGGACCCCTGTTTGGTCTCTCCTCTGCCCAAACCAGGACAAGGAATCGGAGAACGCCAGTGAGCAGCAATAGAAGGGCCGGCCGGGATACAGTGAAACGTGGTGGGTACATGGCTTGTGTCCAGAACATCTTAGGAAGTTTTGTGAATGTTAACTTAATTGTGCAATTGTCCAGAAAAGTAAGGAGTCCTTGTTCGACGAATGCTAGGCATGCTGGGAGCTGGGCCTCCTGGAGGCTCACCAGGTGTCCTGGAATGAATTGTCCCAGGGTCAATTTGTTGAGAGACAGAAAAAGAAAGAAAGAAAGAAAAAGAAATAAACCCACATTATTATCAACACAGCTGATGACTATAAGAGGATTTGGAGCACAACCATGATGTTTAGCACAGATGCTTCCATTCAGGACCAAAAAAAAAATATGTCCTGAGCCTCAAAGCTGTCACGCTGTGTATAAGAAAGGACAGCAGTGAAACCCCCAATCCAGCCTCATGGTTCTCTTGGACCATTAGTCTTTAGGGAGATGGGATCCCAGTGTGGGGAAGTCTGAGGCTCAACTGTAACAGCTTGCTGGTGGATGCCATGGAGCCAGAGCCAAGAGGCACACATGGCTTTTGTTGTGATTGCTTTGTTTCCCCTTTGGCAGCTCCTAATAGATGCCTCAGGGACCAGACCAGCAGTCTTGTCTCCACGCACATTCCAAGGGGAGTACTGGGAGGCAAAGCACCAAATTCTGCTATAGACGACAGACCAGTTGAGTAGAAGGACAGAGGACAGCATCCGAGACAATAGCGATGGAGTGTGAGAGCCCAAGTCACAGCAACTCAAGATGGAGTTACGTCTCTCTCCTCAAACAACCTGGACAAAGGAGTCCAGGACAAGCTGGAGGAACCCAGAGTTCTTCGGTCTTTTTCTTCCAGTATCACTATGGTGTTGCCCTCAAAAAGGTGGTCCAAGATTCCATGTCAAAGTTCTGGTAGGAAAGGAGAAGAGGAGAGACTCTTCTAGCAGCTAAGAGAACCACCTGGAAGTTCCACAGGTCACTTCTCCTCAGATCTCACGGGTCAGGACGTAGTCATGTGATCTTACCTGACCGCAAGGGAGGCTGGGAAATTTTTGTTGTTTTGTTCTTCCTGGATAGTGTTTGTGGCCATCTCAGAATCACATTTCCCTGGAAGCAGGAGAGAAGCAGGCAGTCTGAAGAAGCATGGTGGGATGGCAGCCACATCTTCTTTGGCCCTGAGAAATCTCCCACCTCAAGTTCCTTCACTGAATGCTCCTCTTCTTCCCTCTGACCCCAGACTTCCTTTCCTGGGCTTTAGGCCACATCTCTAGACCTTCTATTTGTGGACCCCTTCCTACTAGGATTCTGTGATCCCTTCTCTTTTAGCACCCTCCACTTTTTGTTCTCTTCCCTTCACTTTCTCTTCTTCCCTCAGATCAGAGAAGCTTAAAAATAACAGAATGAAAGGTTGTATCTTGCAGAAACATCTGGAAAGCACTTTTTCCTGGACGCAGGGCATTGTATTGTCTTAGCACGTTGAACAATCGCCTCCCTGAATGCTTCTGTACCTAGGAAGTATCTCTTAACATTTTCTGTACTCTACGTGCTCAGAATCGCCAAATGAATAACTTCAAACCACACAAACCAAAATTCACTTTGCTCTGGGTGATGGTGACATGGAAATATACACATGGGAGAGACTGAATATGTAAATGGACAATAGCCAGACCACAGATAATAGAATTCAGACTTGCATACAAAGCTAAGGAAGCCAAATCACAATCTCTGAAGCAAATGGCCCAGAACAGTCAGGACTTGCCCACTGGCTGCTAGCTTCCCTATATTTTGCTCCAACCCTTCTGTCTCAGGACCAACTGGAGAAAACCAAATATACTGCCCTAAGCAACCACAGAGGATACCTGCCTTCTAGTTAGCTCAACTCCAGCAACCTACGTCAACAACCTCCAATCAGGGAAGGAACACCACTTGAAGACTTCCCATTTTTCTACCATAAAACTCTACCACTCTTCTGCCCCACCTTGGGGTCTCTGCTGAAGGCCAGTGCTGGTGCTGATCCCTTTGCTGTAGCAAGCTCTGAACAAACACTCTGTGCTTATTTTCATTAGGAGATCTTCATTTATTTTCACATATATCAAAAACTCAGTGCCTTGAACATGGAAGATCAGCACTCTTTGCACCAATTCATGTATACATAAATTATTCATCAAAAAAATCTTAAGGAAAAATTTAACCCTTAGGACTAGTGAAAACAAAAGCCTGGTACATGATAAAGGAAAGTAATTCTACCAGTTCCAAAGGGCAGCATGGGGAGGTCCTGGTCCTTTGAAATTCCACAGGTTGACTCAGGATATGTCCTTCATTTTCTGAGGAGGCCATGATTGCTGTACTGACATAAAGAAGATTGGAAGAAAACAGTCAAGGAAGTTGTATGTCCAGGGCTTTTAGGGTCCTGTTCCATTCCCTAGCACCTGCATGGGGGTTTGGAGGAGACAGACCAGGATACCACTGACCCTAACTATTCAAACTTCACCAACAAACCCATGTATGCCCAATGATTTTTGCTCCATATTCCCACCCTGTATTCCTACAGCTCCCTGTAGTGATCCATTTGGTCGTCATGTGAAATTTTCCTGGCCAATGCCTCCCTGAGACTCACCAAAGGGTGGAATTATTTTCCACGGCCCCACCCCCATTACCACCAGTACACTAGCGCCCTGGGAATCCTCAGAGCACAGTTAGGAATGTTCTTCAGTTCCCTGCCACAGGGCAGTGAAACACATTTTTTTGCAAATCAAACCCAGAATATTGAAAATAAAACACTCCCCCAGCAAATTTCTACTTATTGCATTTGTATTTTGAAGAATTTAATTCAGTGTATTTCTAGAAACTTCCCACATTGTTTTGGCTTGCGTTTTTGATATAAGTTTTAAGGCACTCGATACTCAAAGAAATCAAATATAAAAACACTGGAGTGAGGTTTAGGATTAGGGTTGGGAATCTCTAAAATCACAGAATCAAAAATGCTATTGCTTATACTTCAGCATGAGAGGAAGAACATGAGTAGAATCTACCAGAATAGAGCAAGGGGAGTTGATAACTTGATAGGAGAAAAGACTGCCCCCCCACCCCAGGGCTCTATGGATCTAAACTCATTGTTCTCACCAGGGCATAAAGAGATGATAGATAAAGGAGGAGATAGCTGGCAACAGCTGGTGGGCGGAAGTCCACTGAATGGTTCTGATTGGTTGTAAAGTAAAAGACAGGACATTAAATATAAATGCCAGGGATAAACTAATTATACACAAAGCCTGTTTGTAGCACCTGCTCCTCACCTTCCAAGCAAAACATTACCTGTTACTGAGTCCTTCCATGCTTTCTTAATTAATCCCTGGCAGCACTGGGAGGGAGTTCTAATATTTCTAACCATTTAAAACTCTTTGTAGGGGCTGGGGATGCGGCTCAAGCGGTAGCGCGCTCGCCTGGCGTGCGTGCGGCCCGGGTTCGATCCCCAGCACCACATATAAACAAAGATGTTGTGTCCGCCGAAAACTAAAAAAATAAATAAATATAAAAAAAAAAAAAAACCTCTTTGTAGATACCCTTATCCTGGCACCAAATTGGTGTCGATGTTGCCCCGACCATCACTGGCAATACCAAGGCATGTTCCCCACCAACTCTCTTGGGCTTTTATCACTGAAGCTCTTACTCATCCTCTCCATCAACCATCTCTGCTGCTCAAATCTGTTCCCTTCCCTCCCATTTCTGCTGCTTTTTTTTTTTTTTTTTTTGTCAGGCCTTTGTGTTGGCTCAGCTGGACCCTTGTCCTGCCCCTGAGCAGGTGGCTGTGTTCCCTACCCTCTTTCTTCTCCTGCTGACAAACCTACAGCTGCTCCCAGGGCCTTCCAAACTCAACCACATTCCCCAGCCTGACATTCCAAGTCCCCTGCCTTCCAGGCCCACATTCAACCTCACTTCCCCCACAATCCTCTAGGGACCTTTTTGTCCAGTCATACTTTTTGACCAATACTGTTGGGTTTTCCCTTCTTTAAAAAAAATAAAAATAAAAAATAAAAAACTCTTTTATTGTGAGTTAGAACATAAAAATTTCCCTTCCAATGTAGAAAGCCACAAGTGGTCATCAACTCCCACCCCAGCAACATGAAAATCCTTTTGGAAGGACAGCAAAGTCCTCACTGTGCAGTGGGGAGGGGAAAATCCAGATGATCTACAGAATCACAAGTTGAATTGAGACCATCAGATAGCTAAGGTCACAAGGGAATCAAGTGAACTAAAGTCCAAAGGTGACAGATCCTTCAAGGAGATACGGGACACAGGAGCTATCTCATCTTTGGCAGAGCATAAAAAAGGAAGAGCTCATTTCAAGCCATCGTAAATTTTAAAAATATAAAAGTGCCTAGAGCATACCCATAAAGCTGAATGAATTTTTAGAGAATAAACACTGTGCAATCTTGTCACAATGTTTCTCTCCCTCTTAAAACTATTCTGTTGGGCTTTATGATCCAGATGCCTGGGTTTTCTTTATTCACTGATTGCTCATTGTGAGTCCCCAATCGCTACAGTTCAGTTTTTCTTTGTAAATTTTTTGTAAGATGGAATCCTACCATAGGTCCTCTTGAACAATTTTTCATTCAACCTGTGTGTAAAGTTTCACCTTATTTCATATACCTACAATGGAAGCCCATACATCTTTGCTCCTGACTTCTCCCTCCTGAAGTGTCAATCCCTCACCCTCCCACATCCTCCTCTACACCCACCTGTAAAATAATCACCCATCCTTAGAATTCAATATAAATACCCTTTCTCTTCCTGGAAGCTCTCCATGTGCCCCTGTGTAGTACCTGCAGGCAGCTCCTCGAACACTTTGAACTTCTCTGTCTTTGCACCTCTGCTGCTCTGCACAATGGTTACTTGTGCTGTGGTAGGAACATGTGCAGTGTGTGCCCTCGAAATCAAACAGCTGGACTATTTTACTTATGTGGGATCCTGCAGGGAGCTTAGTGCTGTGCCAGGAATGTGGTGGCTTTTCAATGAATTCAATACAAGAATGCATCTACTTACCAAGTCCTCACTGCCTGAAACAAAAAGGATCATGGGATTCACTGGGCCACGGCCTGGCTGCTAACCCTAGAATGTGTCCCCCTAAAAGTTCATGTGTTGGAAACTTTACCCCCAAATTCATTAGTCAATGGTGTATTTGGAGATAAGGCCTTTGGGAGGTAATTAGGATTAGGTGAATTCATGAGTGTGGCACCCCCAGGATGGCATCAGTGACTTTATAAGAACAGGAAGAAGAATCCAAGCTAGGATACTGCTTTTTTTCCACCATGGGATGCCCTCCACCCTGTTATGATGCAGTCCTCACTCAATGCTGAGCAGAGGTCAGCGCCATTATCTTGGACCTTCTTACCTCCAGGTCCATGAGGCAAACAAGCTTGTCCTCATTATAAATCACTTAGCTTCGCTTTGGTTTTCTTGTTATAGGAACAGAAAATGAACAGAAACCCTGGAATTCTTTTTCTTAATGTTTGATTGTCTTAAATGGTCCTGTAGACACTAGAGTGAGCAAGAATAGACTGCAGCCTGCCCTGGGGACTGCTTTGGGAACTCAGTGTCAAATTCAAACTGTTTGCATTGTATCTTGTCATTTTCTTAAAGAAGTGACATGCAGAACATCATCCGGTTCTTTGAGTTTCCTTATTATTTGGATTTGGGGTAAACAGGAATTTCCTTTCTGGCTCTCTCAGATTAAACAAGTTGGTGCATTATTTCAGTTTGAATGAAAACAGAGCAACGTCTCTGACACTTGCATTTTGAGAAATGGAAACTGGAGATAATCTTGGCATATCTTTGATGACCCACGGCAGAGAAAAACACAGGGAGAAATGTTAGTGAACTTGTCCCTTTGCTCTGAAAAGGGCTATGAGGGTACAGAAGGAAATGCAAGAGATGTCTGAGCTAAACAGAGCCCAAAGCACCAGGTCCCCTGATAATAGCCATGAGGACAAGTCTCTTGCCTGAGCCTCCAGGGGACCTGTTGCCTGGTAGGAACACTTTGCTTAGGATGTGAGTCCTTTATCTTTATTGTTTGCACTCTGGGGTGTAGAAAGTAGAAAACACCTTTAAACTAAAGGAGAAGGAACAATCTATCTCCCTCAAAGAGAGGAGCAAAACCACAAAACAGTACTTATTATAAGCAAACTATTAACAGTGGTTACTCCTAGCGGATGAATTTATGGTATGGAGTAGAAAGGGGAATCCTTCTGTATTGTACATGTCTAAATTCTTTGAAATTCTTTTTTTTTTTTAATAACAGGAATTGAATCCAGAGACACTGAGCCACATCCCCAGCCTTTTAAAAAATATATTTTATTTAGAGATGAGGTCTCGTTGAGTTGCTTAGGGACTTGCTGTGTTGCTGAGGCTGGCTTTGAACTTGTGATCCTCCTGCCACAGCCTCCTGAGCTATTGGGATTACAGGCGTGCACCACCACACCCAGCTGAAATTCTTTATAAAAACCAAAATGTTTGTCAAATGAAGGACAGGAACAGGGCATTATATTTATTTCTTGATAAATATGAAGACACCTCCAGACTCTCCTAACTCCCTATGAGGGTTCATGTGCCCCAGCCCCCACCAGCTCTCCAATTCTTTCATCCCATCAGCAACTTTCCTCCTTGTTGCTTGTTCCCCTCCCTTTGCTTCCCCTCTCCGATGTCCTGTGCAAAAGTCCCTGGGCTTGCCATGCCTGGGAGATAGCGCTCTTATCCTCCCCAGACTTCCCACACTGTATTCCATTTTCTCCACTGAGGCGCCTGTCTCAGCCAGCAGTCATGTTTGATAGATTAACTCACGATGAAGTATTGATGAAGTATTAATGTTGGGTTGGAGGCCTAAATTTCCTGCACATGTCTCCTCTTGAAACCTGCTTTAAGAGTGATATGCATGTTCTACTTTTTAATCTAATAATCTTGCTTCTTGGAATACATTCCAAAGAAATCATCAAGGAAGGTGATTTGGATGGTTGATGCTGCACCCTGGTCTCCATCACCCACACCACAGCACCATCCCCCATCTGTTGGGTGCACTGGATATAGACAGTTTACAACTGACCCCTCCTATAGGGCTGATTTGTCATGGAAATTATGTGCCTTCCCCCATCACTCACAGCAGCCCAGAGCCCAAGATAGACTGAAATTCCTTTGTCTCAAGGTGTGAATGACTCAGGAAAAATTCATGTCCAGAGTTCCCAATGGGGACAGGCTGAAGCCAACACTAGCTGAGACTCCATCTTTCTGTTCATCCCTGGCCCCATCCTTCTTCCTTCCCTCCTGTCCTCCTCAGACCCTCTCACAATAAGTCACATGGCCTGAATCCCATCTTAGACTTTCTTCTGGAGAACCTGATCCAAGACCCAGGAAAAAGTTATACTTATGATAAAGCTTTATCCCAGAGTCAAAGAAATAGAGAAAAATTAAGCAGATACTGATAAGAGAGACCACCTTGAGGTGGGTAGAACAGGATACTGTTGCTTTTCACATAAGCTTTTTCTTCTCCTCTTTATTACTTACTGTGTGTTTGTATCACTATGATTAAAATATATTAAACTTAAAAATAAAAGATAAACACCTATCCTACCTCCAAATGAAGCAACGGCCCTGCATTTAATGATCACCTGGATTTCATTTTGGAAAGTCGGTCCAAAATATTCAAAAGTTTTGTTAGGCCTAGAGCAAAAAATGTATATGCCAAGTAAATTTCTCTATATATAGGCAGATAAAAGTTCATATTTTCTTTTGGAATTTGGCTGTTTACTGAAAGTAACCTAATCCCAAATCAGGATAGTGTGGGGGGAAATGGGTATCTGATGATTTCTTACTAAACTACAGGACTTTAAGATTATTTCAAGTCATCGGATGTTGACAGCACCCAGTGAGGAAGAAGGAGAATTTGAGAAACAGAATAGACAGTTGAGAAGAAACCCCGAAAGGCACTGGCCCTACCGGGATGATCCAGGAGAATATCTCTACCTCTGAGTGTGGCAAAGCTGTTTGGAAGGAAGGCAAAGTCCTCACTGTGCAGTGGGGAGGGGTCTAGGAGGAAGTAGACCAAGCTTTGCTTGCGTGACAGAGTTGTTCTCCCTGCAGTGTGAGAAAAGGATGTGGCCCTCAGGGCCGAGTTTACAAGGCTTTCCTGCAAAAGATACTGGTGTCTCCTCCGAGCCAGACACTGGGAAGGGGTGGGGGAAGGGGAAGGCAGTGGGAAAAAAATAAAGCATACCAGTCCAGGATCTTTGATCGCAGGCAACAGAAATGGATTTTGTCTAACAGCAGCAAAACTGAGTTTAAGTAGAATGAACCATAGAATTATAAGCAAGTGGTAGAATCCCTTTGGGAACAGGTAGGGACAAAGGCAGCTTGGAGGGAGGAGCTATGAAGAAGGGCTATAGGAATTGTCCAACCGCAGAAGGATATGGTCAATGCTAATGGGATGAAAGACTTTCACCCATGGCTTCCATCTGAAGAGTTCCAAAAGAAGCATCACAGAGGCCAAGCATAGGACATACCTCTGCCCTTGGCCTTGTGGAGATGGGCTCAGTAGGGACCATCAGCTTCTCACGTTTATAGGCCATGAGGCTCTTTTGGAGTTACCCTTCTAACAAGACCACATACCATGGTGGATTCCCCCACAAGGACATGGAGGTGCTCCTAAAAGTAGAAATGGAAAGGTTTCCTGGGGGAGATGAAATCTAAGCTGTGGTGGGTCTGTTTAGGATCAGTATGACAGCTCAGCAGAGGGGAGTGTGCCGTTGAGGAACACTCTGGGCAGAGCACAATGCCGGTGGTGGTATCCCATAGATTCTGGAGCAGTTTTAGAGACGGTGAGAATCATATTTCCCCTTTTAACAGGATTACTTATTCTTAAAGGAGTCATTCAGTTAATGGTGTGAGCTCAGATAATGATGCAACCTCAGGTAACCATGTCTTGGCGTTGGGGAACAGCATCCTCTTGGCATGCTAAAGGCAGAGCAGGAGCTAGAGATGGCAGGGGAAGGGCCTGAAGAGGCCAGCATGGAGACCATCTTTAAGAGCATTCTGTGTTAAACAGCTCCAGGCAAGGAAAAAAAAAATTGAAAAACTTCTTTCTGCAGTGAGTAAGAAGATTGTGGAGCTAAAGGCAGGGTGAGTCAGAAGTCTGTTGCTATGATTTGGTAGAGACCAGACAAGAGCAAGACAATGAGGACAGTGAATGGATAGGCAATAGCAGCCTTTGTCACAAGCTAAGAGAGAGCCCAAGGACAGCCTCTGCATTTATACAATGTTGCAAAGCCTTCATGATCCCATCAGCATTCTAGCTACAATTAAGACAGATATTCGGGTTAGGTCAGATCACATATTCAGAGTGGGTTCAAAGATGGAAAGACTGAGTGTCAAACCCACTTCTGTCATATTCTTCCTGGGTGGCCCTATAGACATCACCTTACCTTTTTTAAGTCTCATTGGATATAGTTTCTGCCATCTACCTGATGGCTGTCTATGGTTTCACTACTCAGCCTCAGTTCCCCCTTTGTTCTCTGATTTTTGTTTGGGGAATCTGCCCTCTCTTAATTCTCCAGGAGGCTAGTTCATCCTCTGTACAACAATGACTGGTTCAGGGATAAGCACATGCCCCAAGCCAGTTCAATCAAAATGAATCCTGGGCACTTTTGTGAAAACCCTGAGATTTTTCACTCTTTCCTGTGGAGGTTGACCCTGAAATCAGTGGTTGTGCAGCCATCTAACGCCTTCAGATACAGCCATGAAGGACATGTGGAGGAAGCCACAATGTGGAGTTCAAGAACATGGCCACAGATGGAAGAAGAGCAGAGCTGAGACACTAAGAAAAAACAAATCCTGATAGGACCCTTTTAGGCCTTAGATCAAGTTAGACCTGAAGCCAGCAGGTTAGATTTTTCCATTATATAAAACGTCTTATACAAATTGCTAGGATCGGCCAGTGAAAGAATAAAAACAAACAAGCTCTGCAGATGCGAAGCTCTCAAATTCTTATCTTGATCCTGGGCCAGAGTTTGGTAGGTAATGTCTTTCAGATGGGCCAGGTCTCGGCAGCAAATGCCCCCCGGGGAAGTGTGTTCGTTAGTTGAAAACACTCTTGGACATGAGTGTGCTGACCCACTGGAGCTGGTGGTGAGGACACAGGCACAGGCCAGCTGGCTGCAGTGGGAGCTGCGTGGGATGGCACACAGGTAGGCAGTGCTTGGCTCCATGTTGGGAAACCTGCAGGCGTCCAGGCCTGCACCGCCAGCTTTATGCCGGCATGTCATGCGCTACAACAGCTTATCAAAGAGGTGTCTCTCTACGTGAGGTGGGAGGGAAGCTCGAGATACAAGGGCATAAAAGGCACCGGGAAAGGGATTCCCACTGTGGCCACATCTGCTTCTGTAGGTAGCAAGATCTCCTGGTTTGGGTAATAATAAAGAGCATGGAGTTTGGTGTGTTTTGGAGTGGTTGTGCCAGACCCTCCCCAAAGGAGCTCTTGTTGTTCCGCCTTAGAGGATATCACCATCCCCATTGTTTTTAGTCAGCTTTGCATTTCTGTGACCAAAAGATCCCACAAGAACAACTTAGAGGAGCAAAAAGTTTATTTTGGTTCATGGAATCCGAGGTTCAGTCCATGAATGGATGATCTCAAACCTCTGGGCCCAAGATGAGGTATTATAATATTATGGTGATAAGAATGTGACAGAGGAAAGCAACTGAGAACATGACAGCCAGGAACTGAGAGAGAGCTCTACTCATCCAAGACCAAAATATATGCCCCAAAGTCATGCCCCTAGTAACTTATCTACTCAGCCACACTCCACCTGCCCAATTACCACCTGTTAATCCCTATCAGTGGAATAAGCCACTAATTAGCTTATACCTCTCATAATCTAATCATTTAACCTTACACATGAGCTTTTGGGGGACACCTCATATTTAAACCATAACAAGCTTAGTGATCACAGCACTCGCAATCTATGCATCCAGTGCTGAAGGGTTGTTGGGGATCCACAGGGCTTTGGCCCATGCTGTGTGCTTTTCAGGAGCACATGGTGAACAGGCAAGGAACCAGAGGAGACTGCGTTTGGAGACTTGTAGCTATGAAAGCACAGGCAAGTGGATTAACTTCCCTATCTCAATTTCCTCTCTGTAAAGTATAGGTAATAATAATGCTGACTCCCTGTGCTGTTGTGAGGATTAAATGGATACTTCTAGAGGGCTTACTACCGGGCCTAGGGTATAGAAAGGGCTGTGGGTTGGTGGGATATAAGTATCGTAAGGAAGGCTGTTTTCAGCCGACTGTCAAGTTTGGGACTTGAACCAGGTCTTCTGACTCCCAGATCCCGCTTCTGACTCTGTGGGAACCTAAGGGTGATGTTCACACGCTTTGCTGCAGTTCACGTGGGCACACCCTCAGAACACAGAAGCCTCAGGCAGATCTCTGTCAGGTGCTCTCCCTGAGTCAACCGCACACTGGGCACATTGTCCTTAATGATACTCAGAGCAAAAATGTGTCGATATCCCCATTTCCCATGTCAACAACTGCAAGCAGCTAGGAAGACCGAACAGAAGCCCTCAGCGTGTTTATCAGTATCCAGATGATCTTCTGGCTTTCTTCACCTCCCAACTTCCAGCTGCTTTGGTGTTTAAGAACAAATGCAACTGGGGACTCAATCAAGCATCTGACCTGACTTTCCTGGTAACAAAACTTGGGTCTCCTCTCCCTGCTTGGTGTGAGGGAGGTAGGTCTTAGGCGTATGATTACTGGAGATTGGGGTTCTTGTGTCTTGTGATGTAAATTTGAGGTTTATAACACAAGCTCCAGGACCTACTGGAGAGGAATTGAGATCTGTTCCCATTGGGTTGGCTGCCTGGATTCATCAGCTTCTCCTTTGTGGACTCCTGTCTTCCAAGGTAGGGTGGAAGGTCATTGAGATTGAAGTGAAACTTTAGTCACCTGAATAATTCTCCACTCAGCTTTGCATAATAACAAGTTCCAGGAAAAGGGAGACAAATCCTCTGTTGTGACAACAGACTTTTGGCTCAGCTGTTTCAATCATCTCCCAACTGATTTCTAGTCTTCTGAAACACGCCCTTTGGCTCCATCCTTAAGGGGCCACATGGGAAGACTCCACGGAATATAAATATGGATTTGTCATTCCCTTGCTTAAAGTTCTCCTGTGGTCCCCCATGTTCAGGCAGTCACTATTCAATAGAACTTCTTTTGATGATAGACATGTTCAATATCTACACCATATCCATCCAATATGGTACCCCCTGGCCATCTATGGCTACTGAGCATTTGACATGTGGGTAGCGTATCTAAGGAATTAGATATTTTAACTGTATTTTATTTTTAGCTCATTTGAATTTAAATCACCACATATGACTAGGGACTACCATATTAGATAGTGCACATCTAGAGAATGAAACCAAAGTCCCAGGCCTGACCTAGCTCTCCGTCTCTGAGCAGCCTTGATTGTTTTGCCAGAATTTATTTAAGCTGGGAATTCCAGCCATAACAAATGACATACAACTCCCTCAACACTGTGCCTACTTCACACCTCCATGCATTTGCATTTGCTGTTCTCTCTGCCTGGAATGTTCTCATATCTTGCCTGAACTTGCTTGCAACTGCCTGCCAACCAAACAACCTTCCTTCAAGACGTAATTCCCATATTACCTCTGCAATCAAGCTTTACAAACCACCCCCTCTCTCCCCTTGAAGAGTTAACCATCCCTTCCTTGGTGCATCCAGCACAGACATGCTTTGAGGTCCTTTCAACACACATAGTAACTAGTGTGTTTCCATGTGTTCATCTCCAAGCCAAGAACATGAGAGGTTGTCAAAGCAGACTCTTGACAAGAAGGTTCTGCGTCATATTCCTTGGCTTGCAATGCCTAGGATAGGTCTGAGTCACATCAGGCAGTCATGAGGACCAACAAAATTATTGTAGTGGACATGTCATAGTTTGGGCTGACTTGAATCCAACTTCTTGTCAGATTCTACCCCAGTTGCAATTTGGGATATTTGCTTTTGGTGTGGCCTTGGGAATTAGGAGGTCTGAAGAGCAGATCTTCCTCTCATTGTCCCATCCAATCCTTCCAAGGGTGGATGAGATCAAAATGGATATAACAGGGCCAGGACAGATAACATCACATTCATCATAGGAGCAGTGCATGGGTCGTGTTATTTCTGTTGCCGAGATTGCCAGCAGCTCCACAATTCTATCTCCATGGGAGACCCTGATGACCTTCCACACATTCCCTGAGAGAGTCAGCCATCTCTTGGTAGTTGACCGCCAAGTGACCCTCAGCAGCAATCATACAGATAAAGCTTCCAGGTCTATGGAACCCTGCAGGAAGCAGGGGGATGTCTTTCTTTGAGAAGACTCAGTGGGTGGCAGGGCTATACTGTCACAATACTCAAAGCTGAGGTTGAAGCTAGAGCAGAAGACCTCCAAGCAGCTGTGGAAGAGCCCCCCAGGCACTGAATAAAGTTGTGACTGACAATGCCAAGAACTTGGTCCAGGCCAAGAGGGCAGAGCCCCATCCACTCCACCAGAGTGATTGGGAGAGCTTAGGGACTACCAACTGGGCCACCCTGTGGCTGAGCAGAAGGTGGTATGTAACCTGGGAGAATCAAAGTGAGGTCCAGGAATGGTTTTCACAGGGATTGAGAGATTGGAGGCTAGGGTGGGGCTTTGGGGTTCTATTGGCAAGCATTATTGGTTAGATTTCTATTCTCTTAAGTAAACATCCCTTAAATGCACTGTGAGCTGAGAGCTTCCTTTTTCAGTTCAATTAGGGGCCTCCTTCTCTGCATGACAAACCACGTCAGCATTCTTACTTACCTCCAGGTCTTTGCCCAAGTGGTACCCTCTGCCTGGATTGCTCTTTTTGCTTTGTCTGAAGGGCACATACCCATCATTCAGCTTAAATGTCCCTCCGATGGCACTAGTCAAAGCTAAAACTGTGTAGTTACTGCTGGGGTCATTGGAAGGAGCCTCCCCTCCTCTTCTTGGTGTCAGGTTCCATGAGGCAGAGATAGTGCCTGTGCTGTTCACAGGAGAATTGTCAGCATCTGATAGCCCAGTGCCTGATGAGGAACATTTGCTGAGTAATTGAACAAAGCAGGGGAGGAAGGGAGAAGGGAAGAGGGAGGGGAAAAGGAAGAGAGACAAAGGAAGGAAGGGTTGCAGCAGTCCTCTTGGCCCTCTGTGTGCTTCGGAGTCCTTGTCCTCACTTACCCTTTTCATCCTTGAAAGATCAAATAACAAGTGACCTCTTTTCAGGTTAAGCACTAGGGACTCTGGGACCCCACACCTCTGCCAAGCAGGGAACCACTGCTGCATCTAAGCTGTCCCCTACAGCCTCACACCTGATCTTCTAGGGGTGGGGGGAATTCACTGGAGTCCTGGCACACACAACTCAAAATAAACTCCCAACCTTCCCCCACTGTGAACAGAAGAATTGTGAATATCTAGTGCTTTTTTCTGCTGCTAAGAAAATACCAAATAATATAAATACAGTATTTTCTTAGTAGTTTACATATTATACCTGGGGAGCATGGAGACTTATTAAAAACCAAGCACCAAGTCAAACCAATACATACACTGGGCAGGATCCCAGGCCACTGGAAGACCATTAGTGAATACACAGGCAAAATCTGAATAGATTTTATGGCTTAGCTAATAACATTGTACCAATGTTAATTTCTTACTTTTGACACATGTCCCAGAGTTATGTAAGATGTTAACATTAGGGGAAGTTGGGTGAAGACTTACGAGAACCCTGTATTCACTCTGCAACTTTCATGTAAATCTAAAATTATTCCATGCAAAATAGTTTACTTAAGAGAAGAGTTCACTCAGTTTCTTCTTTACTGCAAAATATAAATATCTGGGTGGAGAGATGATTAGTGACTTTTATTGTCTTTATTATACCCATTTTCTACCTTGCACATTGCTTTTTAAATTATAAATGTGTTTTATTAAAAATAATTGAATGTACAGAATACAACAGACACTAGAATGACAATGTGTAAATCAATGGAAGTGTAACTGATGTGATTCAGCAATATGTATACGGGGTAAAAATAGGAGTTCATAACCCACTTGAATCAAACTGTGAAATATGATATATCAAGAACTATGTAATGTTTTGAACGACCAACAATAAAAAAAGAAAAAAAAGAAAATATTTCAGTGTGTATAAGTTTTATATTATTGTTGCTATTATTATTATTATTATTATTATTATTATTATTATTTTGGTACTGGGGATGCTTAACCAGGGGTGCTTAACCACTGAGCCACATCCCCAGCCCTTTTTAATATTTTTGTATAGAGACCGGGTCTTGCTGAATTGCTTAGGGCCTCACTAATTTGCTGAGGCCAGCTTTGAACTTGCAATCTTCCTGCCTCAGTCTTCCTAGCCACTGGGATTACAGGTGTGCACCAACACACCCAGCAAGTTTTATTTTTAATTGAAGAGATATTTAAGATCAAATTGCAAAGGTACGGCTCTAGTAAACCCCAAATCTTTGTGACCGGGCTTCTGGGCTCCCACCTAAGGCCACTACCACAGCAGAACTGAACTCTCAGTTTTGCATGTAACTGTCACATGCAAATGTTATTTTCCTAAGCTGCAGTCATTACAGGGCTGTCAAATTTTAATGCAGATTCCTGCTTGTGTTTCCTTCAAATGCAATTAAAATAGATTGTATAGTAATCTCCAAATAAAAAATGTTCCAAACGTTCCACTTCTAATATAGACCAGCATGCAGAAATTCTGTGTCGTGGTCTTGTCGCCTCTCTCAAGATCCCTGTCATTGCCATAAGGGCATGATCTGACAGGGGTTTGGGAGGCTCACTGTACCACTGCATTCCTAGAAATCATTCATGTGACCCCACGCTGTACCTCAGCTGTCTACCGGGGGGAGTGCAGGAAGCTGCCCTCTTAAGATGGAAATGCAAAATGGGTGCTAATAGTAGCCTGTTGCTCTGAAGTCATTCTTGATAGGAGTTTGGGGGAAGTGAGTGACTCCATCTCTTTCTGCAAAGGGAAGCAGAGAATTACCTGATCAGAGTCAAAATAACCTCCCTGAAAGTCAAGCAAGATCCCAGAGTGCTGGGGTTTGCAGTGCTTGTCTCTGCCTTACCCCATCCTGAATTATTCTCATCTGGACCTTTCATCAACCTTCTCTTGAAGACCTCTCAACAGTTATGTGAGTTAGTTCAACTGATTTTAAATGAAGGTTTTCTTTTCATACCAAATTGGAAAAAGTATCAGTTTACACAGAATAAAGTGACATTGACTTTATCTGTCAAAAGACACTGGCAGGGTTCCATGCCATGGAAAGTAGCCCTTGTGCACTGCATAAGATAAGTGGTCCTAGGCCTCCTGATAATTTAGCTCCAGACATCAGTCCCAGGAGAGGGATCAGAACAACCTTTTCCATACTTGGGGTGTGGGTTTTCATGAAGCCCTAACCTGGGACCCAGGCCTGGCTCTGGACACCTGTGCTAGGGACCATGGCTCTGCCTCCCAGACTCTACCTGATATTCATTCTCTGTTCTCCTTGTGACTGGGAAGCTGGGCTTCCACCTAAAGTACCATGTTCTTAGCCTGGCATTGTTGTTCCCCAGGATTTTTTGGTCCCCCCTCCATCACCCCAGTTCCCTGAGTGCTCCTCAGCCAAGCTCCCCACTTGCCTCCATACCCTTGCTCTTCCACTTCATGAATTTGTACCCATTTTAAAGCTTAACTCCTGAGTCTAAAGACTAGCAGCAGCACCTCATTAGAGATGCAAAATCCTGGGCTCCACTCCAGAGCTGCCACAGTAGAACTGAGCTTTAACAAGACCTGAGTGATTCATGGGCACCCTGGGAAAAGAACTGATGAAATGAAATATTCTCAAGGAATAGACCTTTGACCAACAGCAGCAGAATCTATTTGCTAAATGTACAGGTTCACAAACATATGGTAATTGAATCTGCATGCTTAACAGACATTCCAATAAGATTCTTTTAAATTTCATATGCAAATAATAAACTCATATGCAAGTAAAAATCATAAATTACTATAGTAATTTTCTTTCAT
This sequence comes from Urocitellus parryii, assembly GCF_045843805.1. Classification (NCBI taxonomy): domain Eukaryota; kingdom Metazoa; phylum Chordata; class Mammalia; order Rodentia; family Sciuridae; genus Urocitellus; species Urocitellus parryii. The sequence goes on from NC_135533.1 coordinate 199,007,219, forward strand.
AAGTTATTTCAATTATAAATTTTATTATATTGGTTATGAATTATTATGCATTGCTATATTGAAACTGTTTACAAATATATGTTATTAACTATTATATGTGGTGATTTTTTTGTACAAGAAATGCATTGTAAAAAGGCAAACCTTTCTGATAATGTCTGACTTCTCATTCGGCCTCCCTACCCCATAGTTGGCCTATTCCTAGAACATCTTTTTTTGATTCACACACACACACACACACACACACACACACACATACACATTGTATGTGATTATTTTGTGTTTGGGTTTTTACACAAATGGTACTTATAGTATCATTGTGCAATTTTCCTTTTTCTTGCTCAACAAGATGCTTTGAAAAGCTTTCTCCGATAGAAAGCAGAAGGCCCTCTCATCATTTTTACCTGCCTGGTGTTCCACCAGAAGGATAGACATGGTTCAAGCCATGAGTGGATGCTGTAGTTTGATTCTGAATATCCCCTGGAGGCCCATGGGCTAAGGCTTTGGTCCCCACTGAGAGGGTGCTACTGAGAGGGGCTGGAAACTGAAAGAGGTAGGAAGTCTTCAGGATATTTCCTAGATATTTTTTGTCTCTGCTGCAACAATACCTATTAGACCTTTCAGAAGCCTCTAAATAAATTCCTAATATATTTTTGAAAGGTATGATTGAATTGACACAATGAAAACCCTATGGTTTATCTATGGAGCTAATTTTCTGAGATGAGTCCATTATAATTATGTGTATTCAAAGTAGCCTTAAAAGTAGTCTAAGTTTGATAAAGTCTCTGTTTCCAGAGAACCCTAAAAGGCCAAGAAGGGGAGACATCAGACACTGACTTTGAATTTTGAGTTGCTTTTTGTTGTTATCCAAGCTCAGTTAAGGCCTCAGTCTGGCCTCTGATTTCCAAGAGTGTGGATAACCCCTGTCTTCAAGGGTGGCTGAGATGTGGGTTAAAGGAGGGAAGTTGTGAGGAACACCAGGAAAAATCAGAAAATGTCAGCTCTACTGATTCTCAGAAGTGAGTTCTAACATATCTGAAGAAGTTCTGATGCCAAAACATAACGTTCATCCCCAAAACAAAGGGATTAAACTTGAAGGTACAAAGGATCACAGGGCTGCAGCTCTTTTGGCAACAGCTGTTAACGTTCAAAATGCTCATCCCTCTGTAACCAGCAGTTCCACTTTCCAATCTGTCACCATCTCTATCCTAAAGAAACCCACACACCTTGGCACAAGGAGTTCTGTTCAAGCCTGTTCTCTAGAGCGTGGACTTGTGCAAACAGAAAAGTGGTAAATAAACTTTGACGGTGTTAGTCAGCTTTCTCCATCATTGTAACCAATACCTGAGATGATCAACTTATAAAGAGACAAGGTTTATTTTGGCTCACATATTTGGGGGTTCCAGTCCATGGGTGGTTGGCCCTGTTGCTTTGGGGCCTGTGGTACAGCAACACAGGAGGGTAGGGAGTGCCCCGTGGAGCGAATGTGCTCGTATGATGGCTGAGAAATGAAAGAAGAGAAAGACCAGAGTTCCACAGTCCCCTTCTAAAGAACACCCCCAACGTCCTGAAGACTTCCCACCAGACCCTACCTCTTTCAGTTTCCAGCCCCTCAGTAGCACCCTCTCAGTGGGGACCAAAGCCTTAACACATGGGCCTCCGGGGGGACATTCAGAATCAAACTACAGCATCCACTCATGGCTTGAATCATGTCTATCCTTCTGGTGGAACACCAGGCAGGTAAAAATGATGAGAGGGCCTTCTGCTTTCTATCGGAGAAAGCTTTTCAAAGCATCTTGTTGAGCAAGAAAAAGGAACATTGCACAATGATACTATAAGTACCATTTGTGTAAAAACCCAAACACAAAATGGGAAGTCCATGCAAGCACTATTAAACACACACAAACACACACACACACACACACACACACACACACACACACAAGTTTTTAATTTTGCTCTATGGGCGAGGATGTGCCAAGCCTCAGCATTTCAAACTTTACCATATGAAGTTTCCCTGACATGGAACAACCCGACCCTGACCTTGTGTACCTTCTTTAAATGGAGTGTTTTCATAGTTCTCTAGGATTATCATGGTATCTAGTGAATTTTAAAACAGTCCCAGTCCTCAGTGTATCAGGGGAGCAACTCAACTCGGTAATTTTTTTTTCTTCGACACTTTTCTACAGAGAGAAAATGTGTGACTTCTCTTGATGAGCAAATAGCCAAAGGTGTTTGAGAAAGGTCTGTCATTTTTTTTCTGGTGGGAAGACACTCCAAACTAAATTCATTAGCAGCTCTTCTGTTTGGAGTTTTAAAATATTCTCTGACCTACTTAAATTCCTTGTTATGTCCTCTACCAATATAAGAAAACCAGTCGGCATATTCTATGGCTATAGAGCAAGGACACGGCATGTAAAAGCAGAAAGGAGCTTGGGGATTGTCCCTTCACTGTGGAAGACATAAAAATTCATGCTCTACCCCCTGCTTCTACTCCTCCTCTGAAATGTTTTTCATGCCTATATTTTGTGGATAACAGTTGACACTTTTAAAATGTTAAATTAAATCCTATCTTTAGTTCTACCCATATAGGACATTTAATCATGGTTCCATATTTTCCTATCTTGTAGAAAATCTTAAAGGAACAGCAGCTGTCCAGGGGTTTTGGCTGTGTTTTATGAGTAATTAACTCTAAGAGTCACATGAGCCAAATGCTAGGTTGGTGACCATCACCTCGAGGAAATCAGTTTGTTTCTTGACTTCATAGTTCCGTTTCCCAAAATATACATGACACAGATTTGTGTCAGGTGCTCATGTGAATATACATGACATTGGTTCATTTGTTCAACAAATATTTATGTTGTTCTCTAATGCCTTGCACCAGTGAAAAGCGATATAGCTATAATGGTGAACAAAATACATGAGATTCCTGCTCTCATAGAGTTTAAGTTCTGGTTGATATGAAAGTATTGCAGAGGTGAAGGTTCTGTTCCAGTCACAAGCAATACATACACCTGCTTGTGAAGACATTCTTTTCTCCTCCATCTCTAAAACAAAAGTTCTTAGGATTCTACACTGTGTGTTGGAATGTATTCTATGACAACTCAGCAACAAATGAACTGTGACCTCCCCGGTGGCTTAGAGTTTTCATATCTCCGGTGCTCTGAGCCCCAAATATGACTTTAGGCCCAAGAGTCTATAGATATTCTCCTTCACCAAATGGCCTTTTAGCTGGGGCAGGTTTTTAGAGGATGAAAAAGAAATGATGACAGTGTTAAAAGAACCAATATTTTCCTATCAGAAGTAACAATGGGTGAAGCTTTTGAAAGGGTAGTTTTGAAAAATATTAATGATTTGAACTATTCAGCCCTGAGTTTATAGACATTTGGAGACGGTGCATTTCATATTCATGAAATCTCAAAGGGTTTAGTCTAGTGATTTTTTCCCCCTTAGTTTACTACAGGATTAGCAACCCCAGAAAGCTCTGAATCAGGCCTTTTGATTGATTTCATTTGATGTAGGGTGAGATATAGCTCACCATTGCAAAAGAAATATCTTATTTTTCACTCTCAGTCTGACTTTGAATATTTTCTGTTCCTTCTCCCATAAATACTCCCTTAACATGAATACCTGAGAGTTTACTATTTGGGAGACATGGGAATTATTGTGAATAACTCATATCCATCCTTGTTTCTGCAGATTTGGATCTACTAATTAGCAGCAGGTCCAGGAAATGGGCCTAAGATGGCAGAGGCCCCAGGTACTGATCAGGGATCCAAGCTGAGTCATCCTCTGGGTGAGTCAAGATCCTGTGCACCATAGGGGAATAAGTGTCAGAAAAGGAGTCTCAGCTCTTGCCTGCGGTCTTTGTTCCTCTCGCCACTCTCCACAAAGCCAGCTTCCTTCTGCTAAAATAGGCAGAAGGGGAGAAGATGAGGACATGACAAATCTCAGGCTGGCCATTCTGGAGAAGGTCCCGTCCCTTCTTAGAGACAAGAAGATAGAGAAAGAAGAAAAACATAGGGGAGAGAGGTGGTAGGTATCTGTATCATGCATCCCTTCTCCCACCAGGCCTTTCATTTATTTATTTTTTAAAATATGTTTTAGTTGTAATTGGACACAATACCTTTATTTTATGAATTTATTTTTATGCTGAGGATCCAACCCAGTGCCTTGCACATGCCAGGTGAGCACTCTGCTGCTGAGCCACAACCCCAGCCCCATTATTTTTTATATATTTTTTTAAAATTAATTAATTTATTTTAATTAGGTATATATGACAGCAGAATGCATTTTGATTCATGTACACAATTGCAACACAACTTTTCATGTCTCTGGTTGTACATGATGTCGCGTCACACCCTATGTGCAGTCATACATGAATGCAGAGTAATGATGTTCATCTCATTCCGCTATCTTTCCTGCCCCCATGCCCCTCCCCGCTCCTCCCTCCCCTTTGCCCAATCAAAGTTCCTCCATTTTCCCCATGCTTCCCCCCTTCCCATTATGGATCAACATCCACTTATCAGAGAGAACATTTGGCCTTTGGTATTTTGGGATTGGCTTACTTTGCTTAGCATGATATTCTCCAACCCCATCCATTTACTGGCAAATGCCATAATTTTATTCTCTTTTAATGCTGAGTAATATTCCATTGTATATATGTACTACAGTTTCTTTATCCATTCATCTATTGAAGGGCATCGAGTTTGCTTCCACATTTAACTATTGTGAATTGAGCTACTATAAACATTGATGTGGTTGTGTCACTACAGTATGCTGACTTTAAGTCATTTGGGTATAGACCAAGGAGTGAGATAGCTGGGTCAAATGGTCTTTCCATTCCAAGTTTTCTAAGGAATCTCCATACTGCTTTCCAGAGTGGCTGCATCGATTTGCAGATTCACCAGCAATGTATGAGTGTGCCTTTTCCTCCACATTCTCACCAACATTTATTGTCATCTGTATTCTTGATAACTGCCATTCTGACTGGCATGAGATAAAATCTTAGTTTTGATTTGCATTTCTCTAATTACTAGAGATGTTGAACATTTTTTCATATATTTACTGATCGAATGTATATCTTCTACTGAGAAGAATCTGTTCAGTTCCTTAGCCCATTTATTGATTGGTTGTTTGGGGGTTTTTTTTGGTGTTAAGTTTTTTAAGTTCTTATATATCCTGGAGATTAGTGCTCTATCTCACGTGTGTGTGGCAAAAATTTGCTCCCAAAATGTAGGCTCTCTCTTCACCTCATTGATTGTTTCTTTTGCTGAGAAAAAGCTTTTTAGTTTGAATCCATCCCATTTATTAATTCTTGATTTTATTTCTTGTGCTTTAGGAGTCTTGTGAAGGAAGTCAGGGCCTAATCCGACATGATGAAGATTTGGGCCAACTTTTTCTTCTTTTACGCACAGAGTCTTTGGACTAATTCCTATGTCCTTGATCCACTTTGAGTTGAGTTTTGTGCATGGTGACAGATAGGGGTTTATTTTCATTTTGCCACCAAGCCTTTAATCACCTCTAAAGACAGAATGTTTTTTCCCCTTTCCATTTCACTGTTTTAAGTTAAGCCAAGTGTTTCCTCTACAGTTTAGCAAGTAGAACAGTCTAAATTTGAGGTCTTAATTAGTAGCCTTTTGAATCTTGAAAGGATTCTGTTAACATGGTCATCATTTTATTCTACATCCCCCAATAACCTGATCCAGCTGTCATGCCTTTTGGAAAAGGCGACAGCTTAGAGACCCTTGGGCCTAAAGCCACATTCAGGGCTCAGAGCCAGCTCTCTCATCACGCTGAGCATTGGAGATATGAAAACTCTAAGCCATGTCTTGCCATTGAGGAGGTCACAGTTCATTTGTTGCTGAGTTGTCATAGAATAAGTGCCAACACACAGTGTAGAATCCTAACAGCTTTGATTTTAGAGATGGAGGAGAAAAGAATGTCTCCCTAAGCAAGTGTATGGACTGCTTTTGATGGGTACAGAATCCTGAATTCAACTTCCTGGTATATTTACTTAGGAAGTATTGATTGAGTAATTACCATGTCTTAAGACATGGAGATACAATGGTACATGGCCGACAGTCCTGACTTAGAGAGGAGCTTACAAGCTGGAGTGAAGTTACGAGAGTGAAGTAAGGTGTAGTGAAGGAACCAGGACAAATGACTTGTGATGTGACATGGAGTAGAAGCTACTTGATCCAGATGCGAAGTCACAGGAAGTGATGTTGAAGCTACGATGTAAAGGGACACAGAAGTAAGCAACAAAGATGAGAGTCAGATATCTGGGTTGGCTTTCCATCACTGTGGTTTGTTACTTTGAAGAGTATCAGAAAAGTGACAGGTCTTTCCTGAAGGTGGGCTAGGTGTAATAGCTCAGTCTGACCTCTGATCAAAGACGGGCTCTGAGTGATCAGCCAGGCTCAGAAAGGGCCAAGGTCGTTTTGGGTCAGGAGTGGATCATCATGCATCCCACCACATATGCCTTGGCTTTGGGGTTAAATGTCAAGAAACAAGCAAACCAAATAATTTCCTGGCTTTCTTGTATCGACTCAACAATTTAGAAGCTGGAGAAGAAGTGTTGATAGTTCTGAAAACATAATTTATTATGAAAACATCATTTATTATTATTAAAACAACACCACGTTATCTGTTGTTTTTTTTTTCTGGTAATTACTGATGATCTTTCTTGCCTAAAACAACTTGAGTAATGTCTTCTAGAAGAATCCAAAACTGTCATATCAAAGAACACTAAATTTGTTGAGAAAATTGGGATTGGAGTGGAGGGCATTGGAAGTGGTATTATCATAAGAGAAGGATATTATCATAAAAAGAAAGATTTGGGGGATCAGGTATGAAATTTAGAAGCAGCACTGAATGATCACTTTTCAAGAATGCTTCTGAATTCTGATGACCCGCAGTCCTAGCCCACCCAGAAACTTCACTCTTTAAGGCGTCAGACTCCTCAAGTGTAAAACATAGTGAATTGAGATCTGTTTATACATTTCTCAAAAATTTATTGACCACCTAGTATGTGTTAATAGCACTCAATATGTAAGGACTATAGAGAATAATGGGAATGGATTTTAGGTCCTTGACTGGGGATACAGAGGATGGCTCACCACCTGGAGGAAGAGGATGGACAAGTTGCTAAAAGTCAACGGGAAGAGCAAAGTGTTCTTGGGAATACATGGACTCAAAAGAGGACAACCATCCTGGTGCTATCATTTGGATAAGGTTTGAGTTTATCCCTCAAAATTTCATGTGCCTAGCTTGGTGCCAGTGTGGTAATGGGACCTTTAAAAGGAGGAGCCTAGTGGGAGGTCCGTAGGTGGCTGAGGGAGCTGCTCTTGGAAGTAGTTAAGACAGCTCTCTGAGACCCCCAAGGTTTCATCAAAGCAAGTTGCTACAAATATAAAACAGACCATGGAGAGTCTCTCTGGCTTCCTGTTTTAAGATGTAATCTCTCCCTCGCACATGTGCTCCCATGACTGTAATATCAGCCATGAAGTCCTCACCAAGGTCAAGATGATGCTGGCACCATGCCCTTGAATCTCCAAAGTAGTGAGTTAGATAATTTTTTTCTTTATAAAGTTGGCCTGCATCAAATATTTCAATATGGTAATGAAAAATGGACTAGGACACCTGGAAAGTTTCACTGCTGGATAAGAACAAATAAGGTCTACTAGAAAAATGGACTAGTATTTCTAAAGTACTCGTGGAAGCCTACGCTTCAAAGAAGAGGTACAGGGCATTGCTTGACTTCCTGGTTTTGTAACTGGGGCATTTGTTTTAGCATTTATGAAAATGATACTATGAAAGAAAGAAATAGAATTTGGAAGCTTTTTTTAAATTGCTTTCTATTTTGTTGTTATTGGCATCTAGAATGCAGGAAGATAAAATGTTCACCTTTGACCCCATTTTATACAAAATACTCAGTCATGCGTAAAACAGTTGCAACCATGACAGATTATAATAAGTCTCTTAATGTATCACCTGTTTTTGTTTCCTCTGTATCCCACCATACACAATATTTGTTTGTCTCTTGCTAGAATATTTTAAAGCAAATTCCAGGCATCCTTTCATTTCATTTCATCCATAAATATTTCAGCAAGTGTCTCTATTAATGAATAACCTTTTAAAAACACACTTACAAAGCTATTGTCATGTGATTCAATATCCAGAATATATTAAAATAATCTTAATTGGCTCAAATGGTATTTTTTGGTTTCTACATTCAAATCAGTATTCAAACATGACCTATACATGGCAGTCTACAGAAAGGACTCTTAAGCCTCTTCTACTCTACAACTCTTCCCCCTTCTCCTTTATTGTGTCATTCATATAAGAAGAGAGAGAGAAACAAATCTCATTCTTCCTGTAGAACATCTGACATTTGGATTTAGCTGCATTCCTCCTAGTGTCATTTGACTTGTTCTTCCATTTCCTGTGGACTAGATTCAATAATGACATATGTGTATATATATATATATACACACACACACACACACACACACATATATATATGTATATATATATATATATATATATATATATATACATACACATATTGGCTAGACTATGTCATAGAGAGGCAGCATACTTTTTGATTGTCCTTTAGAAATGTAAAAAACTGAGCTATGGGTTCAGGTGTTGTCAGCCTGATCCTTCCATTATAGACAGCTCTCTGTCATCCTTATACCTAATAGTTATTGATGGTCATTGACTAAATTCATTATTCCATTAAGTATTGCAAAATGATAGCTTTCTAATGCTGTAATTCCTTCTGTCTTAGCTGGAATTCATTGTCAACTCTTGGATTTCTGTCTTAGCTTTTTTACTGCTTTAATTAAAGGATCTGAGCAGAACAACTGTAGAGGAGGAAAATTTATTTGATGGCTCATGGTTTCAGAGGTCTTAGTTCACAGAAGTCTGGCTCCATTCCTCAAGGACTCAAGATGAGGCTGAACATCATGGCTGAAGAGGGAAGCTACTTACATCACAGTGATCAGGAAGGGGAGAGAGAGAGAGAGAGAGAGAGAGAGAGAGAGAGAGAGAGAGAGACTGACTCCATTTGCCAGATAAAAATATATACCCCAAAGCCATGCCCCAATTCCCACCTCCTCCAGCCACACCCCACCACTTTAGTCACCACCTAGTTAATCCCACCAGGGATCAATTCACTGATTAGGTTAAGACTCTCACAACCCAATCATTTCTTCTCTGAACCTTCTTGCATTGTCTCACACGTGAACGTCTGGGGGACAGTTAACATCCAAACCATAATAGTTGCTCTGAAATACAATTAATATAGGAAAGACAGGATGAGTGCTTGGTTCTTTCCCTTTATTCATTTTGACTAATTTTTAATAATTTTGTAGTCATTGTTCTTTTGGTATTCAATGTATCCCTTCCTTACCAATAGGAATTCCTTCAAGTCTGCATCTGTCTCATTTTGACCTGACCCCATAGGTCTTTGATGCTTCCCATTCTTTCAGGAACAAGCATCCACAGCATCTTTCTGATGTGTTAACTGGACTTGGAAAATCTTCAACTGTGCCTCCACCTTTTTGCTGATCTATGACAAGTAATGATTCATATTAGTTGTATCAGTTAGGAATGCTTTCAGCTATAAGTAAGCATAATGAACAGAGTTTTCCATTCAAACACAGAACAGAAAGTCTGGAGCAGGCAGCTGTTAGCTGCATCAGCTTGTGAGGTCTAGAGCCAGCATCACTGTGATTTGCCTGGCCTCTACTTCCTGGCTTCAGGATGGCAGCCTCTAATCCAGGCATAATGCCCACAGTAAGGGCAGAAGGAAACGGGGAAGTCAGAGCCAACTGCAGCTGTCCTTTTGTATGAAAAAAAAAAAAAAAGTGGGGAAAAAAATCTTTTCCCCAAACCCACTGTCCTGACCCACAGCTGAATTCCACCTAAATCTATTGACCAGAACCTGATCATTTGGCCATCTCTACATGCAAAGGAGGCTGGGAAAATGAGCAATTAATTCTATTGTATACAATCCAGGCAGGCAAGGGAGTTGGGGGTGGGAGTAAACATAGGGATACTATTTCTGGAAGAGTGGTCTAGAGTCCTGAATTGACACATAAAAATATCAACTAATAAGTTGAATTGAGTTCAACTTATTAGTTGATATTTTCATGTGTCCAACACCCCTGATACTGAAGCAGAGTGGGAAAGTTAAAAAAGAATTGTGAGTGGAAATGAGTAAAACTGTATTTGAAAGACTGCCCTCAGCTGTTTTGACATCTGTGCCCCGATGGCTTAGTCTGGCTCTGCTCAACTCTCAGATGCCAACTCCAGCTGCAGGGTCTACACTGCCAGGCATCCTGTCTCCTCCTGTCTATAAAGGGACAGAGCAGCCTCACCTTTATCAAGACCAACGCTTCCTTTGAGTTGCAGTGATTTCTCATAATGACAGAATACCTGTGGCCAGTTTCACCAGAGGCTGCCCAACCCTCACACTGTTAATGCAAAGAGTAACCCTAATATGCCACCATCACTCTGTGCTAATGTTAAAACACTGAGCTTATTCTGCACTGACTGATAAATAGCCACTTCCAGGAGCCTCCCAAGTCCTGCTGCTATGGTCATCCCAACTTTTCTCTGAGGAACCCCTCCCAAGATCTCTTCCCAATCCAACAACTCATGGCTAGGACCTGGCCCAGCAGGGCCCCTGTGGCACTACTCCAGCCAGCAGTAGGACCATTCATTCTCTGTCCATCCATTTAGTGTTCATGTGGTTCCAATTTTTAAAATATTTCTAAATATGTTTTAAATTGGGATAGGAGATATTCTCTTTTCTTACTGGTCATTTCTCTTGGCTGAAGGGCAAACACATAGTTAACGATAACTAACTCAAGGAATGGAGGTGGATAATCACATCATTAATAGTCTTGGTTTCCTCAAGGCTAATTATTAAGTTTCTTGTTAGAAAATTTGAGCTCCTCTGATCTTATTTTTTTCCCCTGAATGTTCATTCTGCAAAGTGAAAGAAGAACACAAAAGAATATGCTCTGCATAATTCCATTTATGCAAAATTGAAGAAGAGGCAACATTGATAATATTTATGTTATGAAAAGTCAGGTAGTGACTTGATGGGGGATATTTAGGGGAAGGGGGCCTAAGAGAGTTTCTTGGGTGCTAGTCTTGGTCTTTTTTTTGTGACCTGAGTGTTAAAACTGTGTCACTTAACCTAATATCCATCCCCCTCTTCTCTACTTTCTATAAGAACTCTGATTTTCTCACTGAATCTAAAAACTATTCTTCAGTCTCTTTGGGAAGTGGGACTGTAACACACTTTTGTAAGTGAAAGTTCCTGATAGGATTTTGAGGAAATCTTCCAGTGGACAGGCTCTATGGGCTATGCCCTTCACAGCTCCTTGGGTACACTGAAGAATACATTGCCATCAGGCTTAGCCATTCCAAATGTCCACTCACATGCTCCTATGTAAAAAATCTCCCACACATTGCCCTTTCACTAATTCAACAACTACTTAACTGAGCACCTACTCTCCGTTGGGCATGTGCTGATCAGGAGTTACAGATTCAGAGGTCCCAGAGCCCTGTAATTGGAGATGTAGGATTTGGGTGATGAAAGGAGATGAACAGAAGGGACTGGACCCTGTTTAACAAGCAGGATATGGAGAGCCACTGCTTAGCTCTAGATGTTAGAAGTGTAAATCTCAAGTAACAAGATCTTTCAATTTTTAAAGAGAATTCAGAATTTTTTTTTTTCCTAGGAGGCAAGACTTCTAGGTATGGCAAATTAAAACTGGACACAGTTTGTATTAGTTTTCTAATGCTGCATGACAAACTACCAGCAGCTTAAACAACTCACATTCATTAATTCACCATTCTGGAGGTAAGAAGTTCAGGTGGACATGACTGGGTACCCAGCTTACTGTCTCCCAAGGCTGAAATCAAAGAGGCCAGACTGACCTCTTATTTGGAAGCTCTGGGAAAGAATCTGATTCCAAGGCTCATTCTGGTTGTTGGAAGAATTCAATTCCTGGTAGCTGTAGTAATGGTGTGCTGTTTTCTGGCTGTTGACTAGAAACCACACAGCTTCTAGAAACTTCACTATGGTCCTTTCTATCTGGCCCTCCATCTTCAAAGCAATGACACATTGAATTCGCCTCAGTTTGAATTTCTCTGATCTCCCCTTCTGCCCACAAACCAGAAAAAAATTATCTACTTTTAAGGGGTTCACATGATTAGAGTAAGCCCACCAGATAATTTTGCTTTTGCTATATTGTTACATAATCACACTATCTAAAAAAATCAGCAAAATTTATAGGAAACTTGAACAACACCATTAACCAACTAGGATCTAACTAACATTTACAGAATATTCCATCAAATAACAGAATAGATATTCTTCTCAAACATACAGGAAACATTCTGCAGGATAGACCATGTGTTAAGCCATATAACAAGTCCTAAAATTCTTAAGAAAAGTGAGCTAGGTGCAATGGTGTACTCCTGTAATCAGGCTCAGGAAGCTGAGGCAGGAGGATGGTGAGTTCAAAGCTAGTCTCAGCAGCTTAGTGAGGCCCTATCTCAAAACAAAACAAACAAAAAATGGGCTGGGATGTTGCTCAGTGGTTGAATGCCCCAAAGTTCAATCCCTGGTAACAACAACAACAACAACAACAACAAAAAAAAAAAGATAAAAAGAAAAAAATAAAAATTGAAATCATCAATGAAAATGGCAGATAAAATAAAAATCAATGACAAAAGCAACTTTTTGAAATACCCAAATATTAGGAAATCAAACATCATATTTCTAAACAACCTACAAGTCAAAGAAGGACACACACACACAGAAGAAATTAGAAGGTATTTGAAATGAATGGAAATAAACATACAATCAATCAAAATGTATGGGATGTGGGTAATGGGCTTCAAGGTAAATTTATAACTTTTAATGCTTAACCCAGCAAAGAAGGGTCTCAAAAGAAGAACAAATTATACTCCAAACAAATAGAAGAAAGGAAACAATATCACAGTGGAAATCAATAGAAACAAAATTATAGAGGAAAAACAATGAGACCAGAAGTTGATTCTTAGATAAGAAAACAAAATTTATAAACTGTTGCCTACACTGATGGTGGAAGGAGGGAGGGAGGGGGATGAAAGAAGGCACATCAGTATTAACCCAACAGAAATGAAGGTTTCTTTATTTATTTACTAAAATATTTATCTTTTAGTTTTAGGTGGACACAATATCTTTATTTTATTTTAATGTGGTGCTGAGAATCGAACCCAGTGCCTCACGCATGCTAGGCGAGCACGCTACCACTTGAGCTACATCCCCAGCCCAAAATTAAGGTTTATAAGGAAATGTTATGAACAACTTATGGCAACAAATTGGACATCTTAAATGAAATATGTACATTCTTAGAAACAGACAAATTAGGGCTGGGGATATAGCTCAGTTGGTAGAATGCTTGCCTCAAATGCACAAGACCCTGGGTTCAATACCCAGCACTACAAAAAAAAAAAAAAGAAAGAAAGAAAGAAAATAACAAATTACCAACCCAATTCAAGAAAAAATAGAAAATCTGAATAGACGTATAATTAGTAAATAAACTGAATTAGTAATTTTAATAGACCTATAATAAGTGAATAAGTTGAATTAGTAATTAAAATTCACAGAGGTAGAATTTTAGAATTTACTGGTAAATACTATCAAATATTTAAAGAAGAAATAACAACAAACACTCATAAGTTTTTCAGAAAACAGAGGAGGAGGGGACACCCCCTTCCTGATTCTATTAGGCCAGAGACATCATAACATATCCCATGAACATGAACAAAAATTCCTCAACAAAGCATTAACAAATCAAATCTAGCAACACATAGAAATGACCAAGCTGGATTTATCTTAGGAATGCAAGGTTGGTTTAGCATCTAAAAATTAATACAATATAGTCTTAATAAAGGACAAATATCACATAGTTACATGCAAAAAAAAAAAAAAAGCATTTGACAAAAATCCAACATGCATTCATGACAAAACTCTCAACAAACTGTAAGACAACTTTCCAGATAAAAAAAATGCTATCATTTTCAGTGAACTATGCCAGGCACAGTAGTACACGTCTATAATCTCAGAGGTTCAAGAGGCTGAGGCAGGAGGATCGAGAGTTCAAAGTCAACCTCAGCAACTTAGTGAGAGCCTGTCTCAAAAGAAAGAAAGAAAGAGGAAGGAAGAAAGAAAAAGTAAGGAGGGAGGGAGTAGAGAAAGGGAGAAGGTAACATTTCCAAGCAGAAAGAACCAAATGGACAAAGGCTTAGAGGTGTGAAATTTCTTAGAAATGAGAAAATAGGTGCTGTGATACACATGGAGAATAGAAAGAGCAGGAAAGGAGGGCAGGGACCAGATCATGAGGGATTTAGGAGGCTGTATTGAAATCTTTGGACAAAGGATTAAGCAGGATTTATTTATTAGAGGAACAAAATGGACATGCTTCTTTGGGCCTAAATTAAATTTGGCATGTTTTGGCAACATTATAGCATACTCATTAAAAAAAATGTTCATTAATATACTATTTACATTTGCCAGGTACTAACATTTCATATAAACTAAATCCCAGCAAGAGTGGTTCTCAAACTCTAACCTTCACCAAAGTCACCTGGCAGTCTTTAAAAAGAGAAATTAGAATTTCTAATGCGGTGAATTTAAGGTGGAGCTGAATAATTTGCATTTCGATCCAGTTCCTAGGAGAAACTCTTGTTGCTCGTCTAGGAAGCTTGCTTTGAGAACCACTGCTTTTACATAAACCTTATAAGAAATATACCATTGTCCTCTCCATCACTCCCATTTTACAGAAGAGGAAAAGAACATCACGCAACTTGCCCATGGCCACACAGCTTTTAGCAGTGGAGAAAGAACTCAAAGCCAGACAGCACCTGGCCCCATGCCACATGCACTGGTTATAAACCAGCAGAATTAAGTACTGGTGTTTTCAATTCTTTTTAGTAAGTATCAAATATCAAAACTATATTCACACACACACACACACACACACACACACACACACACACGTGGTCTTAACTGATATTTAAGATAAAAGAGTTGTAATTACAGTCCTGTTAAACATCTAGCTGCAAATTCATGGAATTCCAAGCCAAAATATCTTCCAAATTCCTAACCTACAGAAATTGAAAAAATAATGTTTTAAGTCACCAAATTTGGGGAAGTTCTAAGATGTTAACTGATGCCCATGGGGTGGTGAGGGAAAGACTTTGAGAACTCTCTAGGCCATTCCAATGAAGTTATTTTTGGTCCAATTTAGAAGTGCATAAGTATTAATGTACAAATGACTAATTAAAAATGTAAAAAAAAATCACATTAAATATCACAGTTCAAAATTAAACGGTATGTGAATATTCAATATCTGCTGTTTTAAATATATTTAATTTTCTTTTAATTGTAGATGGACACACAATATCTTTATTTATTTTTATGTGGTGCTGAGGATCAAACCCAGTGCCTCACATATGCAAGGCAAGCGCTTTACCACTGAGATACAGCCCCAGCCCTTAGTTTTAATTTATAAAAAATTAAAATAACAATATCTAGTGAAGATAAACTTTGTTACATATGATGCTTTTGAGGGTCCCAAGATAAAAATGGCAATTCTTTCATGAATCTGCTTAATTTTCACAATCTGCTTGATCTCATTTGTTGCACCTCCTTGGTTTCCTTCCAATAAACAATCTCTTTCTTAAATCAGTGGCATCATGTTATTTTTGAGATCTGAATCAGAGACTGTAATACAAGCCTGCATGCTCCATCTTGTTATTTTTTTGTATAGTGCTGTATATCTAATTAAAGCTTCTTATGGTCCATAAAAAGACCTAGCATTAAAAAAGCAATGTGTGTTGGAGAAAGCCCCAGGGCAGATTGGAAAGGGGCTTCTTCATTAAAATAAGCACATTTGCTTAAATCCAAAGTTAAGTAATAATATATTAATTTGTACTTGAATGTGTTCAAATATTGCTCAAGCATAATCAGATCAAGTTAGCATATTTATGGTGTGGAATTGAAAACGGGTCACATTCTTGCCAGCAGTACTCCAGCATCCCAAGAAATACTGCAGATGAATAAATGATTTACCATGTAGCCTGTATCATATCTTCTAAACTGGAAGAGAATTGGAGCTGACTTTATTTAAATCAATTTATTATTTTGTCTCTTTTCACTTACGTCTTTGAAGCTCTTTTTTTTTTTTTGCTCTTGTTTTCCCTTAGAGGATTTACTCAAAGTCTGAGTTACACAGTAACAATATAATACTCTGTTTTTACAAGGGCTTATATATTATGATCATTGTTCTATGGTTACAGTTATTTCTCAGTGGCTACAGACCTGCTGGGGGTTAAAAGCCTTCTACCACTGGAATTCCCTTGGGAGATCATTTGCATGGTATTTCCTCCCTTTGGTTGACTACAAGGTCCCCTGATTAGTAATTCCTCCCCAAGGAGAAAAGTGCATGGTCTTCCAGCAACAAAAGAATGAATTCCACAACTTCAGGTTAGGAGCTCTTGTTTAATATGCTGTTAAAGTAGAATTTCCATAGCAAAATGAGATTATCCTTTCTTGGTCTTTCAAAGTCAGAATGATCCCAAAGGTGGCACCTTGAGGAGCAGAGGCCGAGCCTGAAACTTTGCCTGGTGCATCCCCCCGTTATTGTTAGGGTTAGGACATTAGGGTAACTGGAAGTTATCCTTTAAGAAAGACACTTTATGTCATTAACCAGAGTCAAAAGGTTTGTGCCTCCTAAAAATCCACTCCTGCTTCCGAATCATCTTCAGATGTGCAAAGTTAATGTTGTAGAAAGTTTAAAAGCAAAAGCTTTCAATAGCTGCAGATCAACAGATTTGCTAAAGCCATCTGGATATCTGCCTCCAGTCAGTTCAACCAAAGTTGGAGCATCATCAAAGCAGCCTTTCTGTGCTTGTATCCTTTGCTAGAGAAGCCTTTCTTACAGTATGGGTGCAAAGAAGTGGGGGACACAAAGTGAAAAGGAGAAACCTGGCACCTGGCTTGTTAGGGCTTGATTCTAGGAACCCAGAAAGCTGGTCTTCATGGCATGCCATGCGTCCAAAAGAGGGAGCTGGAGTCCCCCTCCATCCTCTCCTGCCAATGCTAAAATTTTTTCCATCCCACCCTCCCGCGTGGGAACCGTGCTGCTGTACCACCCAAGGCCACAGGTTGCGTATTTAGCATTCCGGACTTCATGTGCTTTAATATTTCCACCCATAATCTATTTTTCCACATTGTTTCCAGAAGCCACCTGGCCTGGTCAGTCTCCTGCTGACCTTTAAAGCCAGGGTTACATTCGTTTACTGTGCTCTTCTCCTTTTGTTTAAATAGCAACAAAATCAACAAAATTCTTTCTAATTGAGTTCCCAGAGAGAAGAAGAACGTGTAAAGAAAAAACATTATGCGTATGTGTATATGTAAATGTACATACATACACATGTATATACATGCATATGCATATACAATTTCTTCCCTGTCCTTGCTAAATCCTGGTAGGGAGATGGGGCGAACCTTAAAGGATAAAAGTGCCTGTTGCTCCCTGACCCCCATCCTGAGGATGCAGTCCTGTGCAGATGCGGCCCCTTCCCTCCAATTTCCCCTGACTGTTCGAGCTACTTTTCCCGGCCATTGTCTGGTGTTCGTGGTCCATCCTCCAGCACAGTCCCCAAGCTCCTCCGGTGCCTCTACCGCTACCTCCAGCTACCGCAACGGGGCTTCGCCTGCCTCTAGCCACCACCACGATGCCCTCCAGCAGCCTGCGCGCCGGCCGCAGGTGCGCCCCGCCCGGCCCCGCCCCACCCCAGCGTTGCGTCACGGTGACGCACAGCCCGCGCAGGCGCATTCGGCCCCACCCTCCCGCTGCCGGCCGCCCGCCGCTCGGTATTATGATTAGCGCTGGGTGCGGGGTTCCAGCGGCCGGGAGGGAGTTGTCGGAGCCGCGGCCGCTGCGGACGGACGCCCGCCTGCCGGCTGAGGTAGGGCAGTGCGGCTGGGCAGGCGGCCGGGGGCGGGGGCGCGACCGCCTCCGCCGCCTCAGGGGCCGCCGCCGTTGCCCGCTAGGGCGCCGCCGCGGGGGAAAGTAAGTTGCGCGCTCCGCGCTCCCGCGCGGCGGAAGACGCGGGCCCGGGCTGCGGCGGCGCGGCCTGGGGGGGCGGCGGCGGGCGGGAGCGGCACTGCGGCGCGGGCCGCGGCGCCCAGGCCCTGCCCTTGCGGCCGCGGCGGGATTGCGGCACCCGGAGGCCGCGGCCCCGCGCCCCGCCCCGGGCGGCCTCTCAGTGGGCTTTGCGTTCTTAATTTGTTTTCTGTTTTTAAGCGAATCTAGAAATCTGGCTGCAGTACGAGGGTTTCTCGGTCAAATTGCAGCTTTACAATAGAACGGGGATATTGTCTGTAGAGAAAGGACAGAGGGCTGAGGAGAAGCAGCGTCGTTCCCATGGGAGAGTCAGAATTTTTCGGATGGGGAAACCTACGTTCTTCTCCACAGTCATCGCCTGTTGATTTCTTTCTGGACCATTGTGCAAAAAAAAAACCCTTCCTGCCTTGGACTTCGACTTGGGATTCAGGAGAGTAGCAGCCTTTTATGCTACGGGTTCCTGGAGCTGTGCTATTGCTCGCATTTGGATCAGATACAATCCAGTAGCTTCATAGGGAGTTTGGGTCAAGTGCAGTGTTTGGGGGGAATTAAGCAGTGGGGTTCCTCAGTCTATAGACCGATGGGGATCCAGGACCTTTCAAAGTATCAGGTTATTTCTTACCCTTCCATTTAATTGAGAGCATTCTCAGTCTTAGGAGGTGGTGAAGCGGACTTAATGTCAGATTTTAAGGTGAAGCATGGCTTGCAAGTGATGGAACTGCAAGTGTTGAGCATCCTGTTGAATCTCCACAAATCAAAAGCCTCATTTTGGGTTCCCTGAAAGGGTTGGGTTTCCATGTCCCAAATCAGTCTGTAACTTCTCAGAATGTGTACTCTAAAGCCTGGGTTCTCAGGCTTATGTAATCAACTTGTTAATTTATAATCTTGTTACATTGCTTTCCAGATTTATAAAATCATTCCCTTAAGGAAATCTGTCTTCAACGTCTGCTTAAATATTTCTCTTGGAATTGGATTCCTGAAGAGGAATGTACTGTACAAGTAGTGATTAAAGCATACTAATTAGACAAGTTTCTTTTTTAAAAGAACACCAAATATATATTGATTCTTTTCTCTATTTGTATAATTGTCCTTGTGAGGAAAATAGATGACATTCCCATTTTACAGAACTAAAAATGAGAGAAATTACATGACATTCCCAAGGTCATATTTGAAGCAGTGTAGAAAATCAAGTGCATGGTGCTAACTTTTTTTAATACTCCTATTTTCAGGACTTTTGGAGAGGAAACTTGAGTGTCACTTTCCAATTTTAAAAATTTCCATAATCAGTTATTATTTTATGCACAAAATTTGCTTTTTATTTTCTGTGCTATTGCATTAAGATCCATTAGTTTAATGGAGACTTAGAAGTTATACTAATTTTATGTGTACTTTTCTAAACCAGAAATATAAATTGGTTCAAGTTTAATCATATAACCCTAAAAGAAAGAATTTTAAATGTCTTCATTAAAATTGAAGGAGATTCATCATATTTTTACTGGCCACAGAAATATTGCACATCTAAATTTCACCAAGGGTGCTTCCTTCATATTCAAAGTGAAACTAAATAGAAAAAAAAGTTATTTTTGGAGATATTGAACAGCCATGGTTCTAAACATTGGTATAAATAAATAAGGTATGCTTTTTTTTTCTCCCTGTAGCTCTTGTCTGAGCCGAAGAGGTCATTCATTGTACGGCCTAGGAAGAAAAGAGTACAAGTGAATTTTCCACATGGGACAGGATTTTAGGCTTAATTTTACAGCTTTACAGCTGTTTGCTTAATAAACCATAAGGTAGACTTTTGAGTCAAGATACTTTTGTAAGAAAACTTACTCAGAATATAGGTACTTCCTGGTGTCCATATGCAGGTAAATTCTTAGAGCAGCTTAGTTTGAAAAGTTGAGTGGATTCTAGAAATTTTGAAAATAAACTTAACCTTTGATTATTTATTCATGGAAACTTTGCCTACATTTGGGGACATGGGGTAGAGGATAGCAGTAGAGAAGTTAACAAAAACCAGTTCCTGCCTTTAGGAGCTTAGAAGACATAGGGGGAACACCATATAATAAGAATAAAAAGTACATAATAAGAATTGAAGCATGCCTTGGTGAGCATAGGAAAAAACCCTGCAGAAGTAGGGGCAATGAACAGTTTGACCTGGGAATGCTTCCTAGAGAAGGTGATGGTTGAAATGGTCTTAAAAGGAAAAGGGAAAGAGGATCAGGATTCAGGGAAGCTGAGAAAAATGAGGTCAGATATCAGGAGAACTTAAATCCAAGTGGGTGAAAAGGAGTTGAAGAAAGAGAGGATGTAGCTGTTCTTTCTTCAATGCATTTGAAAAGAAAGGGGAATGGGGCTCTATCTTTGAGGGACAATGAGGAAGGGTTTTTTTGTTGTTGTTTTGGGTTGGAAAGAACTGGTGTCATATCCCTTGGGCTTAATGGCCCCAAGTGTGAGTACTGAGAGTGTATTGTCTGCTTTGGATGATCCAGAACTATGGTATTCACACCCATGAGGATCATTTCCTCATTTGCTTTTCTGCACATCTGCTTTGGGTTGTGGCCTTACATCCCTTGGAAAACCATTTCTTGCCATTAGTAGGGGAGGAACCTGTCTAAAAGAAGATTCCTGCTCTGCCTTCTCTGAATGTATATTTCTCTGCTGTCACTTCCAGAGCCTCCTGAGAGTCTGCTTTGGCACCTTCAGCATTTTGCTTCTTCTCAGGTAGGCTCTTCCTTGACAAACCAGGCCTTTATACCTTTCTTATGTTGTGCTTCCTATTCTGCTGCAGTTACTCAACAGTTACTTTAAAGTCAGGGGGCATTATCTATCCATAGGACATGTTTTAAATTGTAAAGTGTCTCCAGGCTCAAAACGAGACCCAGTCTTGCTTTTGGGTCTCTCCATCTAAATGCATATGCCCTCAACTATATATTTGCCTGGACTCTTTTATTTTTCCTTCTAGACTCTTTAATATAGGTTATGAAATAAATGCTCCAGAAGCATTGGTCACCCGATGTGGCTGTGGTCAAATCATAGCCTCATTGGGTCTGAATTTCTCAGTTGTTGGCATGCAGTTATCATTCTCAAACTGAAAAGACTGGCAGCTATTTGAAGACCAAAGACCACTTCCTAGACCTGTATATCCCCAGACTGGAGTAATGCCCAGTACCATCTGTGTACCCAGAAAATGTCTTGATGATGAAACTTTAAAATTGAAGCTTCAATTTGTTGTTCTTATGAGCCTGTTAATAGAGACTATGCCTACTTTAATACAGGTAGGTTGGTTTTAAATTGTTTTTCAGTCACAGAATTTTAGAGCTAGAAGCAAATCTTCCACTCTGCTAGATGTTCATGAAGTGTTCCCATTCTGTATTCTCAGTCTGAGAGAATGGTACTGTGGGTCACTCTCCTTTAGAGTCATTGTATATTTGCCTTATTCCTGTGCACCAAGTTCTTGGATTCTGCCTCTGAAACAAATCTTTTCCACTACATTCTTATCATTGCCTGGATAGTGACTGCCCTTATTTTTAAGCCTTTAAGTAATTATTTACCTGGAGACATTTCCAGTGGTCTCCTTACTTGTCTCCCAGCTTTAGTCTTGCCCTTCCAGTCTGATCTTCATTTTTGCTGCCAGAGTGATTTGTTAAACTGCCATTCTCCTGTTCAGGATTCTTTGGCGGCCTATGCTAGCATTCATTTGTTCATTTAACAGAATGTATACATATATTTTAGGTAGATGTTATACTTGGCAGGCCCTGGGATATAGAGCTGAATAAAATGGACTTGGTCCTTACATGGACTGAACTTCTCAGTTAGTCTAGTAGGGTATGCAGATTATTGATCACAAATAATTATATGTTCTCATAGTTGTGATAATAATGGTATAGGACATAATGTGCTGTGAGTGGGTATAGAGAACTGGTGTGTGCAGGAAGGTGGGGAGGGCATGGGAATGATCAAGATATGAACTTTAAGCAGGACCCTAAAACATGGGTGATGGCTAGCCACATCTGAGACAAATAAATTGGTCATTTATATGGAATACAAAGCTGTTTGGATATTTAGCCCTTATCTTCCAGTCCTACCTTGTTTCCTATGATCCGCAATTTTGTCCCAATTGCAGTTCTTGGCTCAAACACTCAAAACAGTTTCTTTGTGGGGCTGAGAGTATAGCTCAGCACTAGAGCACTTAGCATAGCAGGTGTGAAGCCCTGGGTTGGATCCCCAGCACTGCTGGCGGAAAAAAAAAAAAAGGAAAACGTAATTCTTTGGAATACTTCTATGAACTCCCCAAAGTATATTTAGAGAAAGGACACCTCTTTTTGCATATCTGTTCCTGTAAGAAGTTGTAAAGAACTTGAGTCAGGTACCTTTCTAGTATATATCCAGTTGGGATGTTGGGCTAATTGGGGAGGGTACTGATAACAAGAAGGTGGGGAACCAAATTTACTACCCCTCTCTAGTATTGGAATCTCCTGGGAGATTCCAGGAAGGTAGGCCAGTTCTAAAAAGTTGGGGGAAAGCATCATTTGTAAGTTTCATCCCACTCACACCTTTTAACTGTGTATTATTGTCCTGTTTAGCTTTCACAGTAACTAGAAAGTGGCGATTATCTGTTTTATAGATAAAGACATGCTTGTTCATATAAGTGGAGTGACTTTTACCTTTTATTGTTCTGTCATGCTGCTCTGCATATTGACTGAAAAAAATGACTTTTGATCATTCCTAATACGTACCATATAGTGAAGATAATAAGAGAAGCTGACCATGTGGTACTTCTTCTCTCATGTTCCCACTCCCCCGTATGTGTGTACATACCTCTTAGGTCATTTTATTGTGTGGGTTTTTTTTGTTGTTGTTGTTTTGTTTTGTTAGTTTTTTAGGTAGACACAATGTCTTTATTTTATTTTTGTGTGATGCTGAGGATCCAACCCAGTGCTTCATGCATGCCACCCCATTTTATTGTGTTTAACTCTATGTTGCATAGCTGGGGAAATATTTGTATATGTCATCTTTTATGTTTTAAAAGCAAGTTTTACAGTATGACTCATCTATATGAAGTTCATTGTAGATTTAGGACAGTATACTAACAAATATTCACGGACAGGTTTAAAAGCTAGAGTGTACAGTATTTGTGGATTTCTAAGAAAGATATTGTATAGCTCCTCCCTTTTTTTTCTTCTTTATTGTGTCAGAACTAAATTTGTTTTTTCCCCCACATTTTTTTATTAGTGCATTGTAGTTGTACATAATGGTGGAATTTGTTGTTACATGTTTATAAATAAACATATAACAAATTATTTGGCCAATATCACTCTGCAGCACTTTCCCCCTCCCTTCTTCCCATCCCCTTTCTTATAACCTTTTTATTTAGCAGTGAACAAAGGCTGAGCGAATTTTTTTTTTTTTTTTTTTTTTTTTTGGTGCCCAGAACCCAGGGATGCTTTATTGTTGGGCTATATTCCCAGCCTTTTTAAAAAATTTTTCATTTTGAGAGAGGGCCTTGCTAAATTGTTGAGGCTGGTCTCCAACTAGCAATCCTCTGGCTTCAGCCTCCCAAGTTGCTGGTATTACAGTCATGCACCACCCACCTGGCTAGGCTGAGTGAATTTTAAGGTAAAGTTTTGCTTTCTGTTTTACATCGTTCACTTTATTGGCATAAAGCATTATGAATGGTACTTTTTAAAGAAATTTATAATATTTGTAATATTCTGTGTACAGTTTCAGGGATTGATTCTGTACTCTGCTTTCCTATCTGATAAGTGTTTACTAATCCTCTTGTAAAGGAAAATACTTATTCAGAAAACAACTGGAAAGAATATAATTTGCCTAGTGCACTTAAATTGCAGTTTAGGAAAGGATGAAAGTTTTAAGAAGAAAATAGAACCTGCCTAAATTTTTACTTGATTAAGTTGGTGTTGGCTGGAGGTAGGGGGATATCTTGCCATCCACAAAATTGTATGCAAACAATTGTAGGAAGTTATTTTCAAGATGCCATTCCATTTTTAGATAACTAATAATTACCCCAGCCTGTTTTTTGAATGGTTATTTGCCTGTAACTTCCTTCCTTGACTTAACAAATAGTTTCTAAACATTTCAAAAAGTTTATTTGTTAATGGTGTTTACTAGAGTGGCACTGGAGAATTTCCTTTATTGAATTGATTGCTGGGGCAGGTAGCTTACTGGGCATATCAGAATTGGAGGAACACCAGAAATATCAAAGTAGGTTTATTAAAGTGCTTTAGTTTCTCAGGAGAAACCATAGTAGAAAAAGAAAAGCGAAGCTTTGTATTGTACAAGAAAGAAAAATGTAAGGCCCAGGTTAGTGGGGTCTGGGGTCTAATCTAGATAGTTCTTACAAGGTTTAGGACTGAGGCAGAATGAGTCCTTCACCTCCTTTTCATTAACAAATAATTTGAAAAACAGTATGATGCCTCTATTATGTCACTTATTGTGAGGAATTAAATGATATAAAAATTTTATAAGTGAGTATATAAATTCCTACTAATTAAATTGTTTCCTCTTTTTAAGGCTTATATTTCAAATAATACTGGCACTCTGTTAGGTAATTGTGGGAGTAAAAAGCATTTTTAAAATTTGAAGTGAAACAAAAATCAACTAGTTATGCTGTAAAATTTATTTCTGTATAACCTTATTGAGGTTAGTAGTAGATTTTTAGGAGAATAGAATGTATATGGGTAATAATGAGAGAACTTGTAACAAGTCAAAACCAGAAATTGGTGATTTAGGTAACTTTAAACTGAACAATGAACTTTTTAAATTGGTTTAAGCCTCTAAATGATCTTATTTCTATTTTGCTTTCATATTGGTACCTAAAGGTATCTTCTGTTGACCTCATATAATTCTTTTACAAGAAACTTTGCCTGTGCATTTTTAACTCTGATGTTTTGATTAAGCTGAGCTATAATTCAAAGGTAGATATGTGGTGAATTATTTAGTATGGCAAGTTTTGTATCAGTTTTGAGAGGGTAAATGGTGAGCCATTAGGGTTTCTACAGAATCAGCTTTCTCCTTATCTTACAGAATTTACCTCACCTCCACCCAAAATCCTAACTTTACTCACACTGGTGTTCCCCTTTCCTGAACTAACCAGCCATATGTACTCCCCACTTGGCTGCCTCTGTTTATCCCACTTGTAGTAATGATGTTTCGCTATTCCCCACTGAAGAATGAGCCCTAGTCTGTGGGCTAACCCCCTGCCTTTGGTGATCCTTTTCTTCCTTAGTTCCTTTCCTCAAAGACTAATATGTGTGATTATTTATCTCTCTTTATGTAGGTCCTATTTTCTTAACTCATTTGTAAGATTTTAAAGGGCAGGAACTGCATTGTGTCCTCCACAGTTAGGGCTTAAATTATTTGTTAATGAAAATGATTCAGTATTCCTGTTCCTCAGCCTGAAGGAATTATGTACCTTCTCCCTTGGGGGAAGCAGAATATTTCATTAAATATGTTTTGTTTATTAAGATTACATAAAAATGTATTAGAAAGTATTTTTGAGAGAAATCGGTTTATTTCTTAATATAAAAGTAAATGAATAATTATAGAAAGTAAAAATTTTAATAGCCTCTGTTTTTTTTGGATTATAAAAGCAGCACATATTCACTGAAGGTAAATGGTGAGCTGTTACCATTTACCATAGAGGAAAAACTCTGTAATCTTACTTAATATTTTAGATCTTAAAAATATACATTCATACAAATTATATGCTTTTTGAAAAATGAGATCATATGCTATGAAATTTAGTATATAAAGTTTTTTATTTACATTATGTTGTAAGAATTTCCCCAGAGTAAATAGTCTTAAATGTACTAGCATTGTACTAATGTCGGATATACTATGATTATTTAACTATTTCTGTATTATAGACTTTTAGGTTATTTCTGGCTTGGGGAGCATATTTAAACATCACTGAACATTATTGAATATAAGTATTTATCTGCATCTTTAAGAAACAAATTTAGTACATGTTGAATATCCCTTATCTGAAATGCTTGGGACCAGAAATGTTTGGATTTGGAGTTTGTTTCTTCTTTAGATTTTAAGATATTTGCATATACATAATGGGACATTGTAGGGGTGACACCCCAATCTAAACATGAAACTCCTTTGTTTCATATACATCTTATACACATATTAATTATTTTTTGTCACAAAAGGTTTATGGAATGGAATGTTCTACAATACTTTGCCACTCAAGAAGTTTCAGATTTTGGAGAATTTCAGATTAGGGATGATAAACCTGTAGTAATATTAATCGAGGACATGAACAATTTTTAAGGCTCTTGAAATACATCTTGGCAAGTTTTTTTCAGAAAATTAACTTGCGACTCCACCAGTTTAAGAAAATTTCCAAATGATTCTCTTTTTAGTCAAAGTCAGCCAGTATTTAAGGAGTTTTTTTTCCCTTCCCTCTTCCATCATTTTCTTTTGACCTTTTATTGATTGATTGATTGATTTTTAATGGTTATCTCCATCCCAAATTGGAGGAGTGGGGGGAGATAGAGAGTTAAAATGAGTTTTGACCATGCTTTGGAAAAAGAGAGATTTAGATTATAAACATTTAAAATTTTTCCACAGCTTCCAGTTTACATTTTGTTTTTCTGGGAATAATGGGTAATGGTGATTTGGTTTGATTTATTTTGGAGTAATTTCTACACACCAGCTTTTGTTTAAGTCATTCTTTATTTACCTTATGCCAGGATATCACCATTACTGATAGGTAGAAATGGTGAACACACTTAGTCTTTTTTATCACTTTAACAAGAGGCATGTTCTGTTTAGGAATTTGAGCTTTTTATCTCAGATTATCTGTGTTGCTGATCCAAGTTTTATGGCTTGGATGTTAGCCCCTTTCTCTCTACAAATACTAAGAACTACTCTACATCAGCTAATAAATGATTTGCCTGACTCTTGAGTACATTCAAATTCATTGATATATTCTGAAATTGTAGCTTGTTTCACTTAGAGGAAATAAGGATTACTTAAACCAGCACTTCAAGGATTGATCTGCATCAGCAACCCAGTCACACTGCCTTCAGAGACTGGATATTGATGGACTGGTTTTGGGGGAAAATATTTTAATATTACAAACAAAATGTAGAGAGCCTATATAAATAGCCTTATACTTGCATACAGCTCTTTTATTTTAAATTCTTACACTTTCTCATGCTATGGGTTGGTCCAAAGTGGTATCTAGAGAGAGCCATCTTGGGCCATTATACTGTTTTGTTCTTACCTGTTCTGGGGGAGAGGAGTGAATAGGAAACATTTGCTTGATATATAGACCAAACTGCAGTGGTAGTGATGTCAACAAAAAGCTAAAAGTGAGTTTTAACAAGAATAGCAGAGTGGATTACAAATTGACAGTACGTTTAACAGGGGCTGGTTCTACAACTGTTTTCGGCAGCTTGCAAAACGTGTGTATGGCCACCCACACTTCCTTCCTCTTCTCCAGCCACACCCACACCCTGCAGTTGCTTCTCCTCTCTTAGCTGGGAGAACATCAATAGATTCTTGCAACACATACCAGTACTTGTTTCTTAAACATGAATTTCCATATTATAAACACTCTTGGCAAGTTGGCCTGTTTCATTTAGGTCCAGCCTAGTTATATACATGTATGAACATGTGCTGAATAAGAAGGCTGCTTTAGAATGGCCTAATTTAATGGTGTTTTCTGTTTAAAAAGCAGTCCTTTTAGCTATATAGTCATTAAAATTACTGAAGATTTTAATACATGAGAAAATGTATAAAGTAGCTATCAAATTTCGTGACTATCTTAAGTTTGTAAAGAAGCCTAAGTATAAAAGATGTACACCTAGACCTGATGAAGAAGTCATCATCCATGAGATTAAAAAATCACCTGTAATTAATTTCTCTTTTGCACTACTCAGCATCTCTCAAATTTTCTAAAGTGAACTGTGCTAACTCCTCTGGGTCGTTTTTTGGAGAGAAATATTTGTAAAAGTGCAAAAAACCTTTCTCTGTCCCTGACATCACCTCCCTTGCTCCATGTACTATCTTATTTTATAAAAAAGGAAATTGTGTCTGGGCCTATATTATACATAGAAAAGAAAGACTGTGTAGCAGAATGTTAACAGATGGGATAATGGATGATATTTCTTAAATCCCCTTTTCGATAATTTGCATATTCTAGTTGTATTTTTTCCTAAACAAAACAGATACTTAATTCATAATTGAAACAAAAATATTAAACTAAAGTAAAATATGTTACGTGAAAAAAGCAAGATATATGATATAATGATCATGCATTTATAAAACAAAAGTTGCCATATATAAATATTTCAATATTGACCACCAAAAATATATCAATAGTGCCAATTTTCAGTGCTAGCACTATGGATATCTTTTTATTTTTTGATTTCTCTTTTGTGCTTTACAAGTTTTTAAAATATATCACTGTGATGGGAAAAAAGTAAAGGAACACTTAATCCTTTTTTAAAGGGTAAATTTGATAGAAAATTATCTTAATATCTTAAAAGTTGATACTTGGGGAGGGGTTTGGAATGTTTTATTGAAAAATAATCAGACTTTGATGCTCAGCTAAAGGCATTATTTTCTATACCTTAAAATCTTGTAACACCCAATTTAAATTTGATATATTTTGCAAAATTGGATGGAATTTTTATGACAGCAAAAGAAATACTAGTTCAGTGAATTCGTTTTTTGAAATAGGGTGAACAACTGAATAATTAGTTCTTGGGAAATGAAGTGCCATCATTGTGGCAGTGGGCATGGGTGTGAATTGTACTTACTGAAGGCTTACTCTAAGCTGGCATTATTTTAAGCATTTTACCTGTATTAACTCACGCAATCCTCACCACAGTCTATGGGGTTGTTGTTTTCTTATAATTAGCATTTTCTAGTGAGGAAACTGACCGTATAGATAGGTTGGGTAACTATTGAGGTCCTGTGGCATGTGATTGAACCTCAGTTCAATTCAAATCTAGTTATTGACTTTCAGAACCAGTGCTCAGCCACTGCACTAGTACATTGTCTTGCCATGGAGACTGGATGAAACAGGGATTTTGAAGAGAGAAGCAGGTAGGCATAATGGGAGGAGCTATCATCATACCTGACTTGGAGCAGGCTTGCATCCCAGGGTTCGCCCATCTCTAGATGTGGATCTTTGCGTTGGCTTTGTTGGCTTTATTTATGCTGCATAACTCTCTGTCCTCATTCTCTCCTTTGCAGCAGCAGATTTGTTTTCACAACCAGAGGTCACCTACCTTTCCTTCTTTCACCTTTACTGCCTACTTTTTCCTATTCCCTTGCATTCCTTTTCCCTAAATGCATGTGAACTTGGGCTTAGTGATTACCTGGACACTGCTCACCTTTAGTGTAAGATGTGAATGTGAATGTTTAAGCCTTTCAGTTGTTTGTGTGATATTCAAGGTTGTGGAAGTGCCTGCAAGACTACCTTAGTTAACATTACCTTACTGTACCATAAACTTGATATAAGTCATCTGCTCACATTCATAGTGATAGTTTAATTTTACTATCATATGGCAAGTCTCTTTATTATGCTTTTTGGGTTCACAGATACTCAGAAATCAATCATCAGAATTGATTTTTGTTTGCCTTTACAGAGGAGTATTTTGTAAAGGTGCTCTCTATGGCTCCTGTTGTGGGTATTTCATGAACCCACAGGGACTCCTGGAGGTGGGTTAGGCTTGGAAGCCAGGCTGAACAGAATTGGAACCTGAGACTGCTACTTATCTGACAAATTGAGCCTGATTGGCCTGTACCTTGCAGGCTCACAGTGAAAATGCAGCAGAATACAGATTCAGGGTTCGTCACCCAGTAGGCATTTAGAAAATAGCAGATATACTGTTATTCATTATGATTAGTTCTTCCTTCCAGTGGAATAATTTTTTAACCCGTCTATTTAGAAAAATTTCTTTGTATCTCTTCACTTTGAAATTCCAGTTTACTAAAGATTTGCTAAAGGAATTATACGTCATAGAAGATAGAAAGATAATAGTAGGAGACTGGGTCACTAAAAACAAATTTTGCCATTTTTACATGTTTATTATATAGAATCTGGTCTTATGGTTTATATTTTGACTTTAAGCACAGTTAAATAGAACTAAACTAGAAATGTTTTTCTATATTTTCTTCTAGGAGAAAGAAGCAACTAACAAAACACAGTGATAACAAGGATTATTCAGTGTGCAGTTTTCAAGGTATGTCTTAGAACTGATACAAATTCACTTTTACTTTATATAGGCCATATCTTAACATTCAGCATTGGTGTTCAGAATGACTTTCAGGCACTGTGAGATCCTCAGAGAGAAAAAAAAAGATTGAATTATTTCTTATCGTAACTCAAAATGCACTTGATAGTAGGATTAGATAGTGCACTAGTATTTTAAAAGATATTCATTAATAAGGATATTTTTCCTCCCAACCTTAAGTTAATCATAATATCTTTTTTTTAGATATACAGTTGGAATTGTAGTTTGATACTCTTGAAAAGTGAGCACTTGTACTGAAAGTTAGTTCTTTGATAAAGTAATTAATCAAAGAGACCTATTAGATTATTTTCTGTGAGCTTTCTAGTAAAAAATATTTTATTTTGTCCTGTTGGCACATACTGGGAAGAGAAATGTTAAGGGGTTAATAGTGATTATCTCTGGTTGTCTTGGGACCTTGAACAAAACCCCTTTTTAAAAAATGTATTATTTTTGTAAAAACAGATTTAATTAAAAAAATAGATTCATTTATCAAATCTGATTTTTATGCCACTTTTCAGGAGCAAATGTAAATTAATATGATAGATGAAGATAACAAAGATTATATAACTGGGGAGAGCCTGAAAGAGTCTATTTTGAAAGCTAAAGTTGCATTTGCAAACTTGAGCAATAGAAACATAGATAGACTCTTAGGATTTTAAGAATAATTACTGCCCTTATAATTAATTTAAATTAAAGATTTAAAGATAGTTTCCTATTCTCTGGAATTAGCTTACAGTTTTTATTTTTAAAATTAAATATAACTAAATTTCTTTTTGGGAGCTGTTGTCCAAACAACAAAATCTTCCAATTTGGATTTTCTTGTTAATCTTGTCATTAATATTATTAGCTCATATTACAAAGATAGTATGGAGTATAGAAGAAATTGGCTATCATCGTACTGGTTTCTTATTTTTAAAAAAATCTTAATATAGGATTAATAATTTAGATTTGGTACTGAAATCTGCTTGCAGAAACAGCATAGCAGTGTTTAAAAGCACTGACTGGTGTTAGATAGCCCTGGGGTTGGCTCCAGCTTTTTTACATCCTGACCCTGCCTAGGCCAAGTTACTTAATATTTTTGTGCCTCAAAATGGGGCTGATATTCTCTATTTGTTGAGGTAGGATTGAAAGAGGAATTATGTAAAGCATTCAGTATATGACTAGCATAGTACTCATTCAGGGAATAGTAATGCTCCTTATTGTAATAATTCCTAAAATATATAAAACATGTTAGTAAGCATATTACTGTTGACTTTTTAAGCTTATAATCTATACATTTTTTGAAATGGCCCCAAATATGAGATTTTTATCATTTCTGAAGTGATAAGACTGTGAGAATGACTTTATAACATTTTTATGGTTTATTTTTTTTAAATATTTTTTTTTTTATTTTTTTTATTTTTTTTTTTATTGGTCGTT
Source organism: Urocitellus parryii (assembly GCF_045843805.1). NCBI lineage: Eukaryota > Metazoa > Chordata > Mammalia > Rodentia > Sciuridae > Urocitellus > Urocitellus parryii. The sequence goes on from NC_135533.1 coordinate 199,039,119, forward strand.
CATAACATTACATAGTTCTTAATACATCATATTACACGGTTTGATTCAAGTGGATTATGAACTCCCCCTTTTACCCCGTATACAAATTGCTGTATCACATCAGTTACCCTTCCATTGATTGACATATTGCCTTTCTAGTGTCTGATGTATTCTGCTGTCTGTCCTATTCTCTACTATCCCCCCTCCCCTCCCCTTCCCTCCCCTCCCCCCCTCCCCTTTTCTCTCTCTACCCCTTTTACTGTAAATCATTTCTTCCATTTGTATTATCTTGTCTTACCCCTCCATTCCTCTTATATGACATTTTGTATAACCCTGAGGATCGCCTTCCATTTCCATGCACTTTCCCTTCTCACTCCCTTTCCCTCCCACCTCTCATCCCTGTTTAATGTAAATATTCTTCTCAAGCTCTTCGTCCCTACCCTGTCCTTGTTAACTCCCCTTATATCAAAGGAGTCATTTGGTATTTGTTTTTTAAAGATTGACTAGCTTCACTTAGCATAATCTGCTCTAATGCCATCCATTTCCCTCCAAATTCTATGATTTTGTCATTTTTTAATGCAGAATAATACTCCATTGTATATAAATGCCACATTTTTTTTATCCATTCATCTATTGAAGGGCATCTAGGCTGGTTCCACAGTCTTGCTATCGTGAATTGAGCTGCTATGAACATTGATGTAGCAGTGTCCCTGTAGCATGCTCTTGTTAGGGCTTTAGGGAATAGACCGAGAAGGGGAATAGCTGGGTCAAATGGTGGTTCCATTCCCAGCTTTCCGAGAAATCTCCATACTGCTTTCCAAATTGGCTGCACCAATTTGCAGTCCCACCAGCAATGAACAAGAGTGCCCTTTTCCCCGCATCCTCTCCAGCACTTATTGTTGTTTGACTTCCTAATGGCTGCCAGACTTACTGGAGTGAGATGGTATCTTAGGGTAGTTTTGATTTGCATTTCTCTGACTGCTAGCGATGGTGAGCATTTTTTCATGTACTTGTTGATTGATTGTATGTCCTCCTCTGAGAAGTGTCTGTTCAGGTCCTTGGCCCATTTATTGATTGGGTTATTTGTTATCTTATTGTCTAATTTTTTGAGTTCTTTGTATATTCTGGTTATTAGGGCTCTATCTGAAGTGTGTGGAGTAAAGATTTGTTCCCAGGATGTAGGCTCCCTATTTATCTCTCTTATTGTTTCTTTTGCTGAGAAAAAACTTTTTAGTTTGAGTAAGTCCCATTTGTTGATTCTATTTGTTAACTCTAGCGCTATGGGTGTCCTATTGAGGAATTTGGAGCCCGATCCCACAGCGTGTAGATCATAACCAACTTTTTCTTCTATCAGATGCCGTGTCTCTGATTTAATATCAAGCTCCTTGATCCATTTTGAGTTAACTTTTGTGCACGGCGAGAGATAGGGATTCAGATTCATTTTGGTGCAAATGGATTTCCAGTTTTCCCAGCACCATTTGTTGAAGATGCTATCCTTCCTAGATTTTTATCATTTCTGAAGTGATAAGACTGTGAGAATGACTTTATAACATTTTTATGGTTTATTTTTTTTAAATATTTTTTTAGTTGTAGATGGACACAATACCTTTATTTTACTTATTTATGTGGTGCTGATGATCAAATCCAGTGCCTCACACATGCTAGGCAAGCGCTCTACCACTGAGCCACTGGACCCCAGCCCTGTGGTTGATATTTTAACTCTGTAAGATATCCCAAATGTAGCATTGATTAAAGTAGCCAAACGATTATAAAGAGTATGGGCTGAATGGATAAGAAAAATGTGGCATTTAAACACAATGGAATATTACTCAGCACTAAAAAATAACAAGATCATGGCATTTGCAGGGAAATGGATAGCATTAGAGCAGATTATGCTAAGTGAAGTTAGCCAACCAAAAAAACAAATGCTGAATGTCTTCTCTGATATAAGAGGGGGTGACTCAAAAAGGGTAGGGAGGAAGAACATGAGACGATTACCTCTGCTCTAGATAGGGAAGAGAGGTGGGAGGGAAAGGGAGGGAGAAGGGGAATTGCATGGAAGATGGAAGGAGACTCTCATCGTTATACAGAATACACGTATGACGATGTGAGGGGAAAAAAAAGTGTGTCACATTAGATTGGGTAGAGAGAAGTGATGGCAGGGGAAGGGAGGAATGGAAGGACAGCAGAATAAAATAAACATTATTATTGCTGTGTGTATATACATGACTACATGACCAATGTGATTCTGTAACCTGTACACTCCAAAAAATGAGAAATTATATCCCATCTGATTCAAATGTATGATATGTCAAGATCATTTTACTGTCATGTGTAACTAATTAAAACAAATTTTTAAAAAAGAGTATGGGCTTTAAAATGAGTTAGGATTGAATCCTATTTTCAGTGCTTCACTTAAAGCACTTATTACCTAGAACAGAATGTGTTTCCTTGGCTATAAAAATGAGACTAGTATCTCTCAGGATTGTCAGGAGCCACAGACATAATCTAGTCTGATTCATTTTGCACAAATACCTATAGTAGGATTTCAAAAAATGTTGGCTTTTCTTCTGTTCTTTGAAATAAAACTGAAATTTTAAGGAGTATATTACTAGTGTTGATTCTTTTTTTAAAAAAAAACTGCTTTATTATATGTCAAATCTAGTTGTTTGGAATATTTTTACCTAAATGGATTAAATACTATTAAATACTTCTCTTAATACTGTGCAACTAAAAATTGGAAACCTTTTACTGAGAGAATTAGAAAAGACTTTACTGAATGGATGGATATACACTCATAGCAAACAAAGCTAGTCTTGGGAGGTTGCTGTATTCCTCAATGGATTTTGGTATTCATTTCTATTAGATGTTAGTCAGAAAAATAAAAATGTGATTTCAGCCTGTGATATTTAAAGTGACATCTTAATTTGCATAATTTTAGACATTTGTTTTTCTGAGTCAGGAACATTTGTAAGAACTTATTTCTGTGTTTGGGGTTTACAGTTTAAAGATTGAAAACTTGGTCTTTAAAATTTAAATGGTCTATAAGAATCCATGCTTATTTACTTTTTAAATATAAGCAGGCCAAGGAAGTTTATTTTTGAGAGTCGGAAAAACCATAATAAAAATGGACGAAAGAGTGAATAGCAAGAGTAAGCAGTAATCAGTTAGCAAGTGTTGTGTGCCAGGTGTTAGCCTAGGCAGTAGTGACAAAAGAACAACAATTGCCTTGTAAACATTTTGGGAAAAAGTTAACATTTCAAAATTTGATAAAACAGTTTTTAGTACCTGCTATATATAAGCACTATTCTAGGTTATTGGGGGAAAGTGGAAGAGCTTAGAATAGAAGGAACCTTCCAATCTGAATGGAAAAATGTTAGGATTGAATATCTACAGACTACATAGGATGGAGGTATCCCAAGGCAGTTTGGAGATGCAGAGGGTAGAAGGTAATTCTCTCTAGGAGAGTTAAAGAAGACTTCACTGTGGCACTTTTTGCACTTAAAATATTGCTTTTTTGGGTTAAGATGAAAAAGTTATGGAATTTCTGTTCAAATGTTTATTCTTTGAATTTTCCCATTCTTGTTAACTCTTGCCATGTTTTTAAAGACATTAAGTGAAACTATTTTTGGAAAAATTATTGTCTTTTTAAACGTAGCTTGTCAAACCTGACAGTTTATTTCTGACATCACAAAAAAATTTCTTCTAATAAACTATTTTTTTTTTCAGTTTGCAAAATCTAATATAGTATTTAAATTCTCAACCTTTACTTTATGATATAAACTCTAAATGTAGAAACAGATTCTTATAAATGACCCTGGTACATTTTGTTTCAACTTATTTACTTAATTTAAGATTCTCTTAAAAGGAAAGAAAAGAAAATTTACAGATACTTAATTTTGTTTCTCCTCTTATTTTGTAGATGTCCGTGGCAACATTGAAAATGAATTCCTTATTTTCAGCAGATATTCTTATATGAGAAGATCCATTTCAAATAGTGTAAATATTTTTCCTCCTGTTGGACCAGCATGGCAGGATTCAAACGAGGATATGATGGAAAGATTGCTGGATTATATGATCTGGACAAAACCTTGGGTCGAGGTCATTTCGCAGTGGTTAAGCTTGCCAGGCATGTCTTTACAGGTGAAAAGGTGGCAGTAAAAGTTATTGATAAGACAAAACTGGACACTCTAGCCACTGGTCATCTTTTCCAGGAAGTGAGATGTATGAAACTAGTGCAGCATCCTAACATTGTTCGTCTTTATGAAGTTATTGACACCCAGACCAAATTATATCTTATTCTAGAACTTGGAGACGGAGGAGATATGTTTGATTACATAATGAAGCATGAGGAGGGTCTTAATGAAGACTTGGCCAAGAAGTACTTTGCTCAGATAGTTCATGCTATATCATATTGCCATAAACTCCATGTGGTTCACAGAGACTTAAAACCAGAGAATGTAGTCTTCTTTGAAAAACAAGGTCTTGTAAAGTTGACAGACTTTGGTTTCAGCAACAAATTTCAACCAGGGAAGAAGCTCACTACAAGCTGTGGATCTCTTGCATATTCTGCTCCAGAAATTCTGCTCGGTGATGAGTATGATGCACCTGCAGTAGGTAGGTCACCTTTGTCCAGTATTCACCCACTTGAATTTTTTCAAATTGATTTTTGTTTATCTAAGAATAATTTCTAAGAGGATTTTCTGTTAAACACGTCTTACTTAAGAAATTGGGTTTCATGAATGCCAGATATCCTGAAAGTGGCATTTAGTTTATGTCAGGCAATCTGTGTGTCAGTTCTTGAAATATTAGTAGCTCTTGGTATTCCTAACGATGCTCTCCCTTTACTCCCAATGTTTTTATATGCACTCATTTGTCAGGAGTTACTTACTTGGGGTGGAAGTATTTATTGCTTTTTGGGTTGTATCCACTTTTTCCCTTTGGGACCATATCTGTTTTGAAGGTCATGTAGGAAATTGTTTTTAATTTTTAAGGATTTGTAGATCTGAAGGTCAGCTTTGTTTTAGTTGAGCCTTGGAAAAATATGTCCTAGTGTTACATGCATGTGATGTCAAACTTCATAAATAGGAATTTTCCACTTGTAGTCTGATAATTTGAAATGTGGATTAGAGATTAATGACAAAGTTGCATTTAACACTGAAGAGTGCTGATGAATACTATGTATATCAAGACATTGATTTTCATGTTAGACTATTGTGTTCTGTGAAAGAAAGGGTTAATGAATGGTTTCTTTCTTCTACAGATAATCAGGCTTCATTGAAGTCTTACATTAGAATATTTAAGCCAGAAATTTTGATTAGTGGAGACATTCTAATCAGAAAGTGAAGCCAGGAATTTGTAGGAGAGGAAACACAAATGTCTAAACAGGAAAAGACCTTCTACCTCATTAGTACAGGGAAAGGCAAATTAAAGCCATAATAAGATACTATTTCATACTTTACACATTGAGAAAAACTGAAGTCAGACAAAACTAAGTGTTGATAAGATTACAGAACATCAGGAACTCTTGTATAATTTAAAAGACAATTTGGCAATATCAAGTAAAGAAAGATATCACATCTGTGACACAGAAATTCCACTTCTGTGAGTGCACCAAGAAGATCTTACGCAGAGATTTTCAAAGGATGCTTAAAAGAGATTTTCAAAGGATGCTTAAAACAGTATTGTTGCATACACATCAACAGGAATAAATTGTTCAGTATCCATATTGAATTCTATCCATTGATGAAAATTTATGAAATGTACGACTGGATTTCACAAGCATAATGTTTAGGGGAAAAAAGCAACATGATGAAGAGAATGTATAATGTAGCATTTATATAAAAGTTTAAAACACATAGTATATATTGTTTAGGGGTGCATGCACATACGGTAAGCTGAAGAATGCATGAGATGATGATAGGTGCCTTCTAAGAGGCAGGCATGTTTATAGGGTTTCAGCTGCATTGGTGGTGATTATTTTCTAGGTTGGGTGGTTTGGTACATAGGAGTTCATTGTAATGTTCTCTTTTTTTTCCCATGTATATTAAATATTGCATAATTTTTAAAAGGTTATGAAAGAGTAAAACAAAATTATTTGGGAGGATATTTCCTAATCTAATGAATGGTTACTTTGTGTTGGTGAAGTAGAATTGGTAGAGCTTATAGGTACTTTTCATTTTCATTATTTGCATTTATTTCAATTCACTTTGTGTAATAGTATGATTAAAATAAAAATATGAACAAATGGATATTTTTCTTTTAGTATACTCTTAAGTTTTTTATTTTTCTTTTAATATACTGTTAAGTTTATTTTGCCAAAATTGGGGATTTTTCACAAATTTGTAGTAAAATGAGCATGGGTAAAAATTAAAATCTGTCATATTAAATTGCCAGATATTGCTAAATAAAAAACCCTAGTTTGGTTTAATAAGTGTTTGGTGGCATTACTAGTTTTCAGCGTTGAGACTTAACTCAGAAAGTGTCTATTTTTTTTTCAAAGAATCATATTTGATTTTACTTATAAAACTACATTTTTTTGTTTATTTTTCTTTCTGTATTAATTCTTTCCAGAATCTTTGAGTTTCTTTTTTCCCTTTTATTTTCTGGTCTTGAGCTTATTTCTTTAGTGTCTTGATTTCTAATAAATGCATTTATGTTGTCCTGCCCCATAGTCTGTTGACACCCTAGGGTTTTCATTGTGTTGTCACTGTTCATTACCAATTTATCTTTATTGTTTGGTTTCTTGTTTAACCTAAAAGTTGTTTAGAAAGATTTCTTTTTAAGTCAAGGGGGATAGGTTTATTTTTTCTTTTAGCTCTCTGGTTTTTGGCATATACTTTTAGAACATTGAAATTAGTAAATAGACCAAGTTGGTTTCTCCTTTGGGAAATATTTTGGATTTTCTTTGTGGCTTAATAAATAGTAATTTTTACTGTGATGACTAGTCCCTGTGTGATGAAACTATTTGTACTTTTGGTGTATTCAGAATTTTTGTACATAACTAATATTGTTCATTATTTAATTTGCTGCTTTGCATCCTAATATGTTTTGTTCTGATCTGTTATTTTCACAATTAAGTTAATCTCTTACTCTGATCTGAGAATTCTGTATTATGTTTTTGTTTTATACATGTTATTTTCAAGCTAATAAGATATATAAAGGATTTTATTTTTGTATTTGTTTTGGCAGTACTGAGGATTGAATCCAGGGACCCTTTACTACTGAGCTATATCCCTTGCCTTTTTCTATCTTTTGAGACAGGGTCTCGCTAAGTTGTCCAAGACTGGCCTCAAAGTTGGGATCCTCCTGCCTCAGTCTCCCAAGTTGCTGGGATTACAGGTGTATGTCACCATGCCTGACTTAGAAGGTTTTATTTTATTTTACTTGAAGAGCTGTATACCTTTTGACAATATGGAACTGCTTATTTGATGCTAGTCTAACTGTACCCTGTCATTGTTTTATGTTTAAATCTTAGACAATATGTAGCTTTGTTTTGTGTCTTTATTTTGTGTTTTTTCATTTGCCTTATGATATTTTACCTTTTCCATATTTTGTTTAATTATTCATTTTTCTTTATCCTTTCCCCAGTGGTTTGCAAAATGGTTTAGAGTCTGTTTTCTTTGTTTAGTTAGGTGTTGTTCACCCTTAATGTGCATAGTTAATTAACATCCACATTATTTCTCCTACTCAACAAAACTGTAATTTGCTCTTACTTCCTTTAGTAATTTTATTTTTGACATTTTATTTTTGGCATTTCATTAATTCAGCATTACATATTTTAAATTGCCTGTAAGCACTTCATTTAGTGGATCTTTTTGAGTGTTCTTTCTTCTGTTTGATGAACTTTGTTCCTTTCATTGAACTCATTTTTCCTAGGTGCTTGGGGATATCAGTTGTTTGTTCTTCTGTGTTTTTCAGATTTTTCAATAGCCTGACTGGATAGAATATCTGAGTATTGTAGTCTGTCTCTAGTGGATATGGGAGAGGAGCAGGATGTGTGCCCATGTGTGAAGTTCTGGTATCTGGTTTTGCTATTTGACAGACTCAGTATGCCTCCTGGGTATTGTCCTCTCTCTGTCCCTAATGCCTGCAGTCATTCCTCCTACCTGGAACACATGTCTGCTTGGGCATGCTGGTGCTAGTATAGTTAGGAGGTAAGATGATTTTGACCTCAATTAATTTTTCTAATGATTTTCTTGATTTAGTTCTTTCCTGTTTCTACTATGTGTCTTCTATAAGGGAGTCTTTCTTCTATAGAGGGTACCATAGAGCTTCTACCAGTAGGGTTTGTGGCTCTCATTGCCTCTTTCTTTCTGATCCTACCTGTGATTTACCTTTTCTGCCATGTCTAGGGATTTGGAGAGAAAAGGGATGGTTAGATCATACTCAGTAAGTTATTAATTCATTCACCTTTGTGGACTTCCAAGGATCTGTATTAAGTTGACTTCGCTGTGCTAGAAAGGAAAGGAAAAGAATGATCTGTGTGAAAAATCCAGTCTTTGGGATCCTTGTGGGAGAGATTGCAGTATAGACAGTGGAGAGTTCATGGCTGATTATTATGTGAGGTTACCTAGTGGAAGAACAGGCAGGGGAAAGAGCCTGTGCTTGCTGGACTCAGACACTGCTTCATGCCTGTGATCTGAGAGACAAGCTCAGTTGAAACTGATGGGTTTCTTGCTGCTGGCCCTGTGGGATGGCCTGCTTGGAGTGAGGCCTTAAGTGAGTGAATTTCTGTGTGTGTGTGTGTGTGTGTGTGTGTGTGTGTGTGTTTGTTTTAAGCAACATTAGGAAAGAGCTTACTTTTAAAAAAAACTAAGCTATGCTTTAAATATTTCATTAAACTCTAAAAATGGGGAAATTGTTTCTTAAATCACAGATTTGTAATTTCTAATAGTTGCAAAATCCTGATATTGCTTATGATTTCTTTATATATCCCTAAATTTTTTATTTTCAAATTAAAATGAATTAAATTTGGTGTCGGGAACTCTGTCTTCTTATTTGAGATTTGGAGTTTTCCTGGGATGTTATAGCTCTGGACCTGAAAAATCCCTATACCAGATGTTTCTTAGCTTAGGTAGACAACCTGTCTCAAACATGAAGCATCCATTTTGCATTAATTTATGATTGCTATGCAGTAGATATAAATGAAATCTAAATTATTTAAAACATGGATCCATGTTAATACAATGTAAAGATTTGGATTTAAGTTAAGTATAGTAGTTTTTTAGAAAATAAACCTATATATTCTACAACATATCTTGTATTAGTGGTTCAGATTTAATGGAGATTATCCTGTCATGAACTGTATCCTTGTGCATATTAGTATGCAAAAACTAGAGCTCTTTTCATAAATCTGCTTTGCCCCACATTAAAATATTACTCTTTACCTACTCTTAGTAAACTAGGAATTAGAGAGGAGCACCCTCAATGTCATAAAGAGCATCAGCAACAACCAAAAAAGCCTATTGCTAACATCACACTTAATGGTGAAAGGCTAAATATTTTCCTTTAAGAGAAAAAAGGATGGATAAGTACTACTCTTGACATAATTAAAAAAAATAGCATACAGATTAAAAAGAAAGAAAACTGTACTTAAATGACATGGTTCTCTACATACAAAATCTCAATAAATCTACAGGAAAAAATTCTGAACTAATAAGTAAATTTGGCAAAATCATAGAAAAATCAGTCACATTTCTGTAATACCAACAATGAATAACATGCAGAGATCAAGATTTAAAACAGTATTATTTTCAGTCAGGTCAAAGAAAATTAAATATCTAAGTATGCATGTGTCAAAACACATCTAACAAAAAAACTTATACTGAAAATTATGAAATGTTAAAGGAAGAAAAGACCTAAATAAATGGAGAGACATACCATGTTTACCAATTGGAAGATAAATGTAGTGCAGATGTTATGCCTTTCCAAATTATTTTATAGGTTTAACATAGTTCCTGTCAAAAACCCTGCAAAGTTTTTTGTAGACACAAAGATTTTGACATTGTTCTTAAATGTGGATGGAAAAGGAAAGGACCTAGGAGAGCTTTAAAATAATTTTGAAAAAAATAATAATAATAAGAGGAATCACTAAAAGAGCCAATTGAGAAAATGATAGTTTCTTGTAAAACTAAATATACATGTAGCATGCAGCCCTGCCGGTGCATTCTTGGGTGTTTATTCCAGAGAAATGAATACTTATGTTCACCTAAAAAAAACCTATACATGATGTTTATAGAAACTTTATTTTAATAGCCATAAGCTGGAAACAACCCATATGTTGGTCAGTAGGTGAATGGTTATGCTAGATAGAACCATACCATAGAATAATACATAGCAATACAAAGCAACAAACTATTGACACATCTTATATGGATCTCAAGAGAATTATGCTGAGTGATAAAAAGCTCATCTCAGAGGGTACATACTACACAATTCCATTTATATAAATCTTTTGAAGTAGAAAAATTGTAAAGATGAATAAATTAGTGGTTCCCAAGGGTTAGTGATGGTGGTAGGTGATATGGCTGTAAAAGGCTAGCATGAAGGAATTGTGTGATAGAATTTTGTATCTGATGGTAGTCGCACAAATCTATATGTGATAAAATGGCATAGGAACTATGTACACATATGCACATGCAACTAGTGCATATAAAATGATGAAATCTAAATAAGCTCTGCAGATTGTACCAATGTCACTTTCCTGGTTTTGATTTGTACTATAATTAAAACAAAATGTTATCATTGGGGGAAACTGGGTGAAGAATACATGGGACCTCCCAATACATTTGTGGGTTTTGTCAACTCCTGTGACTCTATAATTATTTCAAAATGAAAAGTTTAAGAAAAAAATATATTATTCAATGCCTAGGAGGTAAGTGTCCCAGTGGGTGGAGGGGACATAAACTGATGTGGCAGTTTGAGATAGCCACTCATTCATAAGGAAATGTGTTTACCTGTTCCTTGTAAAATTTAAGACTAGTGGTCATGTCCCTCTTCTGCTCGGAATTCCTTAAAGACTTTCCCTTTCAGTCAGAATTAAAACTACACTCCCCACAAGTGACCTGTGTAACACTCAAGATCTGCTTCTCCATTTCTTCTCTGACTTCCCCTCTCACTGCTTTTCCCCCTTCCTCCCTTTGCTCCACCCACACTGTCTCCTTGCTGATAGTCACACTCCAGGCCCAGTCTTGCTGAAGGGCCCTTTCAGCTAGCCCAAAGTTACCCCAGATTCTCTTGCTGTCATGCCACCCCCTCAGAGAGGTATCTGCTGGTCTCCAAAGGTGTAGGGCACCAGCACTACCTATTCTTCTTCCCCTCTTCTCTCACTTTTTTGTTTCTGTTATCTCCTATATATAATAATAGTGCCTGCCTTTGGGTTGTTGAGGGCATTCGATGAGTGAATACATGTAAAGTATTTAGCATAACAAAAATCAGTCTTCAGTTCATCTGATATTACTGTCATACTGCTTCCTCTTTTGGAGAGATCCCAGAATGCTTTGTGCTTCTAATTGCTGTGGCTGCAGTCCCAGAGGGATATTTAACGTTAGGCCATGGCCTCATTTTCCTTCCTGCCTCTCAGTGTGGGAGAAAGAGAATGTGAGGTGTTCTCTTCTTTGGAAATTTGTTCTCAGGGGAATTTCTGATACATTGGCTGCTGTGAGAAAACTGGGAGGAAGGGCCTGGGACCTTTGCTCATGTGTCTTCTTCACATGTTGTTTTTAGTTGTATTCAAGTTTTATTTATATTTAAGAAAAAGGCTACTTCTAAAGTACAGATTTTTTTCCTTTTCCAAAAAAAGATAAAAAAATGAAAGTCCAGGTATTTATTTGATGACTGGTTAGTCTCTTAGAACTTCAGAGGAACTTTTCAAATCACTGAGAACACTTGCTATTTTAATACAGAAATCCATACAGAAATTGAATTCACTTATTTATTTTAGGTCATTTGAGGAGTTGAAAATATTAAATCCACTTGGGTTTTTTTTAGAAGTTTTTTCCTTCTTTTGAAGAAGAAAAGCCAGTTTGCAAAACAGAAAATTAGTGGTCAGAACAAACTTAAACACAATACTTGAACACAATTTGGAATCCTGTTTTTCATAATACATTTTGTTGGACAGACTGAATTCCAGATGCTGAAGTGAGACGATTTCAGTGTTTGTAAGAATTATGGGAGAAGGGGTCATCTGTTCCATGCAGGCTGCTGTGCTTGAACACTCTGTTGTGCTCTTGGCCTGGCAAGACTAGTTACTGATAGTTCTTGGGAGACCATCAGGAAGTTGCAGGTATGATCCTCAGATGGACCTGACTCCAGGAATGGATGCTTGAGAAATATCTCCATAGTCATTGGCAACATACAGTGCTTGTTTTCTTTGAGGGCTGTAACATATGTCAGTCATGTCCTCACATGTTAACATTGACTTTGGTAGAGAAAGAACAGGTGTGGAGTTGGTGTTTCTCTGATTCTAAACATGTGCCTTTACTATCTTTCCTTATTCTCATCTTTCTGTATAATTTTTGGAATATAATTTATTTTACCTTTGGAAAGCATTGATCACCCATTTTTAATTTATTTATTAACCTTAAAAGTATGTATTTAAAAATTACATCCAGTATAGTGTAAAACAGTGCCTAAATTTTAAAAATTTTAATTTAGAAGTATTTTGAATTCTGAAACTCAAGGCAAAAATTATAGGACCTCAGCATTTGTGTCACCACATCTGATGAATAGGAAAATATATAAGACTTGGTACAGTCAGGCACACTCAACAGATCTAAATCCTAGTGCCTGGGACATAGCAATGCACAACGTAGGCACACTAGTTTGTTGGGTTAAAAAAAAAAAAAAAAGGAGAGATTGTGGATGGCTAAAAAAAGAGCATGATGTTTGAGCACACATGCCCTGATCGTCCTTTCTCTTTGGAATTGGATGGGGCCTTGCCAATCCTACCTCACTCCAGATGGCTCACTTGTCGCCCTTGCTCAATAGTAAGGTCCTTGAGAGAGGGGACTGTGTGTTTCTGTTTTATCTGTCTCATTGCCTGGTAAACATGACAAACTTAGTGTGTGTTTAGCAAATAAAAATTACCAAGATGAACTAAAGAAATGAAAATTTACATTCTTTGAAATTATTTTACAAAGTGTAGTTGTTGCTTTTCTTGGTAACTCTTTTCCCTGGCCTTTCCATATGTATATTCGGTGATTTCTAGGCTCTTAAGAGAATCTAATGAAAACTATCTTCAGAGAGATGCAGGCAAACACATTTTACTTTAGTTCCACAGGTATTTATTGACTACTGTGAACCCCCTTTTTGGATCTGGTCTTCTGAGTTTATATGGGTGAGTAAAAAATGGGCCCACAACTATAAAAAAAAAAATGAGCACAAGTAGTTTTGAAGTAAGCTTTGGAGCATACAATATATATAGAATAATGTCCTTTTGTGCCTTTGAGTACTCTTCATTTTTGTTTTATATTTTAGCTCTTTCATTTTTCTTATTGTATTTTAAATTTCCTAGCTGTTACTTGGGTAGGAGATTGTAATGGAAAATTCAAGTAATGTGTATAAACCAGGGTGTTTCCAAAAGGACCATCAAGTCCTTGGGCTGCGCAGTATTCTTTTTATTTTTAAAAATCAAACAGGTCTAATAACCTGTAGGTGTTTGGTGTGTTTGGTATGTTCAGTATGACTTTCTAAAAAAATCATTTGAATTTATTTCTGTTCCTTGGAAGATACTATTAAAAAGACTGGGAGAAAATACTTGCAAATCACATAACTGACAAAGAACTTGTTTTCAGGATATATAAAAAACTCTGAAAACTCAGTAATAAATTAAAAGTAACCCAGTTTGAAAATGCCAGAAATTATTACAGACAATTCACCAAAGATATAAAATGGCAAATAAGCACCATTAGTTATTAAGAAATGCAAATTAAAACCATACCCATTAGAATGGCTAAAAGTTTAAAAAACTGACAATACCAGAAATGATGAAGTCCTGAATGGAGCAAGTATAACTCATGTTTCTGTTAGGAATGTAAAATTATACAGCCTCTTTGAAAAGTAATTTGTCACCTTCTTATAAAGATAAGTAAATACTTACCCAGCGAACCCACTCCTAGGGTAATTTCCTAAGAGAAATGAAAATCTGTTAGTGTAAAAACCTGTACATGAATGCTTTTAGTGGCTTTATTCATAATTGACCTGAACTGAGATAAGTAGAAGATCATCTGTGCAATGGAATACCACTCAGCAATAACAAAAACTATTGATGCATGTAACAACAGGGATGTGTCTCAAATGCTCTAGTGAAAAAAACCAGATGGTGAAGTATGTACTGTATGACTCCATTTGAAAGCAAAACTTAAAGGGACATAAAACACACCCATGGTTGTCAGGACCTGCACTAGGGACAGAGTCTGACTACATGGAGGCAAAATGAACTTTTGGGGGTGATATAACTGTTTTATGTCTTGATTGTGAGGGTACTTTCATGAATTCATTTGTTAGAACTTGCAGAAATGCACACTAAAAATGGCAAGTTTTAGTATATGTGAGTTATACCTTAACTTTGTAAAAAATTATCAGGGTAGTATAAATTAAAATAAGTCTTTATATCTTCACATATATAGTAGGCTAATATTAAGGATTATCCATGGTGTTTGTGAGTGTGGGGCCCTCCCACAGGCTGCCAATGGATGGAATTCTACTGGCATTAAATGTGCTTTCATAATCTGAAAAAAGTAAATGTTAATTTTAGTAACAGGAACTGAGTAGTTATATTTGAGAGAACTTTCAAGCTTAAGTTTTAGTATGAAGGAGCAATCTGGAAGTTATAACCAGGTTGTGTGTTTATTCTAATTCCTAGAAAGGCATAGTGATTTTTTTAAATATAGGAAAATATGTGTTTTTGAACCATGTGTCTAATTAAGTTATAATAGTTGGAGATCTGACCAAAACAAACATTTCAATAACTAATATTTGAATTTTGAATCTTAAGTCAGATTTATTATTTTAGAATTTGTTTCTCTTTATACTCAAATGAGGATGTTAAAAAGTCTCCCCCAAAATGTAAACATTTTAAGGAGTCTAGGGTAGTGCTCTGTTGTTAAAGGACATACCTCATTTTACTTTGTATCCCCAACACCCAGAAAACTTTGTTTGGTTAAACATTTTGTGCCCTTCAAAGAACCTAATCTTAGCAGAGGTTGCTTTATACAAATGATTTCTGTTAACTGATATTTTAATGGCTTGTCCATTCTTTTTTTAAAATTTATTTTTTAGTTATAGTTGGATGTAATATCTTTCTTTATTCATTTATTTTCATGTGATGCTAAAGATCCAACCCAGGGCCTTATACATGCTAGGCGGGCGCTCCACCACCGAACCACACTCCCAGCCCTGGCTTGTACATTCTTATGTTTGCACATCTTCATCTTATGCAACAGACTTGGTGTTTTTAACTCAATTTAAGAAAACATCAAAATACTCTACTAGTTATAAAACAAAAGTATTGAGTGCAGATTTCAGATTTATAAAGTGCTAACTGTATATTACATTAGTTGCACTTGACTGACAATACAGAATTGGTCTAAATTTATCCTAAATTTAAACATTTCTGCTTTGTAGTTCAAAGTTAGACTCATAAAATTGCATTGTATTTGTCTTAATCCTGTTGGGAAATATGAAATCACTGCTCAAAATTACATTTAGTCACTGTATATCACCAGTAATGCCACTCTTGAGTCCTTCAACTTCCGAATGATAAGAACAGGGAAACTCCTCATAAGAAAGTACTGTATGTTGCCATGCTCATGGTCCTTATTTCCACATTTTAAAAACACTTCTAATATATGAACATTATAGATTCTGTGATGAGTGTTATAGTAGAATTGGGGGGGGGAATGTTAAAGATTTTTCCCCTTGAGCTTATAAAAGGAGATACCTAGATTTCAGAGAGTATTCTTAAAAAGATCTAATTTGGGAAAGGTATGAATTTGTAACTAATTCTTCATTGAGGTATTAAGAACTACCTCCAGGGGTTGTTCTGGTTGGGTGGAAATTTCAAGGCAGCCAGAACATCCAGACTGGCTTTGTCTGGGAATGTGCCCATGGTGGCTGCCCATGTGGTGGCTCTGGTTTTAGTGTCACCTTCACCTTAATAGCACACAGATCTGGCCTGAGCAGGGAAATAGAACTAGAGGGTGATGGATGACACCTTCCCTGGCTTCATGAACACAAGATTTACTCCCTAGACACTGCAGTACCAAGATAGCACGAGAAATTGTCAGTCATTGTGGTTTATCCGTTTTATTATATACTCTGTGGACTCTTATTACCCTAACTTTTTTTTTCTTTTATCACATTTTATACATTAGTGACTTTAATATTTGAGTTTTAAACTTTCTTAACTCTTAAAGCAATTATTCATGCTAAATTTTAAAAGTTAAATAATTCTGACTGTAGCTATTCATGCTATAAAGAAATCGGTCTATGAATTTCTGAAGGGAGCCTTGCAGAATCAAGTTACCCAGATCACAGACTCAGAATCACTATCTCTGCGGGTGGAGAATTTGTGCATTTTTCTATCACTTTGATTCCTCTAAAGAAGTTTCCACTTATTCCCTTAAAAATATCATATCATATAATGTTCTGTTAAACACAGCTAATTTTTAATTACTTTTTATGTATATATAAATGAGCATTATTGTAATTCAAATAACAGAAATATATTGAGTACAAAGTTTAAAGCCCTCTTTATTTTCCCTATTGGTCCTGCTCCTGTACCTATTGGTCCCTGGAGGCTCTGCAATTGTACATGTTATGTTGTTTTACAGAAGAGCGAACTAAGGCATATGGAAGCTGGGTTACTTACCAAGAATACACAACTAATCAATGATTACAGATTTTTTTTTGTACTGGGAATTGAACTCAGGGGCACCCATCCACTGAGTCATATCCCCAGCCCTATTTTGTATTTTATTTAGAGACAGGGTCTCACTGAGTTGCTTAATGCCTTGCTTTTGCTGAGGCTGGCTTTGAACTCATGATCCTCCTGCCTCAGCCTCCCGTGCTGCTGGGATTACAGGTGTGTGCCATCGTGGCTGGCTTGATTACAGAATTTGAACTCAGGTCCCTCTGAAGGCTTTCCCCAAGCATGCATGCTTTCATTAGGTCATGCTGAACGAGATCACCCAGTGAGGATGTTTTAGCCTGGCTTATCTTTCCCTCTGCATTTGTAAAGTTCACATCCTGACTGTTACAAAAATCAGGTTTGTAAAGTGATTTATGAAGCTATGCTGAGTTGGAAGGGTGTCTGCTGCTCATCTGGTTTGGATTTGTGTGAACATGCACAGTCCCACAGTGTGTGATTGATAACCCTTTGACTTCTTGAACTTTTCTCTGTTTTCCTTGACTTGAAAAAACAAGTTTGTACAAGTCCTAAAATAGCTAAGTAAAACAAACTGCAGCTTGTCTTCAATGATTACCCTCTCCAGTCTGCTCTGAGCGTTTCTTAGTCTCCTTTCCCTCATAGTTTTATTTTTTGCAGGATAGAAATAACCACTACCTGCCCCTGTACCCTAAAACTCTGCTTCAACTGCCCCGTGGGGGACCCCACCCAAACAATATTTGCAAAACTGCTTTCTCTTTAGTTTTGAGTTCATTCCATTCATTAGACTTCTATTGAGCAGGCTCTAGCTAGGTGCAGGGGACATTTTCTACATTCAAGGATCTCAGGGCAGTGGAAGAAAATACAAGAAAACCTGTAATAATAGCTCATTGTGATGATGCTGAAAATATTAGTTGGCTCTGTTCTCCAGGTTGGTGGGCAGTATGAGGCGACCTCAGGGAAGATGAGGACCACTGGTGGAAGCCTTTGAGGATTTTCAGCACATGGTAGAATTGACAGTATCTCCTTGACTTGGAAGCCACAGGACCTATGAATGAGGGATCTTTGATGTCTCCTAAGTTTAGATTGGGTGTGTGAAAGTACCATTGACCAAACTAGAGCACATATGGGAACATACCACGTGGGGCAAAGTGGATACGCTTAGTTTGAGCAGCATTGATTTTGGAAGTCACCAAGGGACATTTTGATGAATCTAAAAGGAGTGTTTTAAAGTAGGTTTGGGATTATGGCATTCATTCCCATTTCTTTTGTTGTTAAGGGAAAGAATGTTTCTCTGTTAAATAATAAAAAAAACTTGCTTCTAATTAGAGTATTGATGGACCCAGGATAACAGGGATATCCTAAAGCATGTCTAAAAGACTTATTCAAATTCTTCATTTCTCTTCTGCTTCACTCTTAACACTTTGTTCATTTTCAGAATGTTCTCTGGTCATGTTCCTTAGGGCTAAAAGCTGCTCTTGTTTGGAGCAAGAAAGAACCTTTAGTAATCAGAGCTCTGGGTGATTTTGGATGCAGATCAGTAGCTCTTACTTTGTAAGTAGAAATTCAGATTGATAAAACATGGGTGATTAGGTTTCTGAATATCAACACAAGAAATAGGTTTCTGAATATCAACACAAGTCCTAGCTTTTCTTTTAGGCTCTTGGAACCTATATACTTCTGACATAGTATTTGTTATTCTAAGAAAGCACTGCCTTTTACTTTAGTATTGGGTCATATGTCAGCTGCTAGTGAACACAGTTGGAAGTGAAAAATGATTGCATAAATCTTAGCAGCTAATAAGTGGTGTTGAATGTAAAAGGTGCCCTTGTTTCATCTGTAGTGGTTCACGACTTGTGGCTATACTGATAAATCTAGAAGAAAAAAGGTTTCTACTTAAAACCTTTCTTCTGTCTTCCCATTTTTATTGCTTTCGAATTCCTCAACTTTTTTTTTTTTTAAGAGAGAGTGAGAGACAGAGAGAGAGAGAGAGTGAGAGAGAATTTTTTAATATTTACTTTTTAGTTTTCGGCAGGCACATCTTTGTTTGTATGTGGTGCTGAGGATCGAACCCGGGCCGCACGCATGCCAGGCAAGCGCGCTACTGCTTGAGCTACATCCCCAGCCCCTAATTCCTCAGCTTTTTCTGTGTAAATAAACTTTAGAAAATTTTTTAAGAAACTCTCTCAGTAATCATGATACCCCCTTCATTTACTTTTTCTCAACTAAATGATTAGCATGTCCTTTTTGTTTTGTTTTCATTTTGATCTTTTTTTAGCCTGCTTAAAATGAACTTTTTAGTATAAACTACACCCCAACCCTAGAAATAGCATAATTTAATTGAATTGTGATAAATAAATATTCCAAGTATTTGCAGATGAGACTTCACTCATTTTGTGATCTTAATTCCAGCTAGGTGGAGATCAGCAAAATCCTTAGTACTGTCAAAGACTTCATTATCTTTCCACTCCTTCCCACATTTCCATGAGTTGCAAGATTTTTTTAACCAAACCACTTATGCTTATGTGATATTTTCTTTTTTTTTTTTTTCATCTTTATTCAGCACAAGTGTGTATGTATAGCTGGGTCTGAAATCAAAATATGTGTTCCAGATAATGATATCAACATTGTTCAGATGGCTGATGTTAGTTAACCTATGTATAGAAAATTCCACCAGCATTCTTTGAAAATGAAAATAAATGGCCCCAATCCATGTTCTAGGCTCCCACCCCAACACCCATTTATAGTTTTCATGGGGCCCTTGCAGTCTAGCATTTTAACCTGAGGCTATCATCTATACCTTGGGAATTTGTAGTTTTATTAGTAAGCTTTATAAGGAAGAGAATAGTCTAAAATGTCCACTAAAGTGAATTTTATTAAGGCAAGTACCACCTCCCTCTCCTATTATGGGGGAATGTAACAGATAGGCTTTCCTGATGGTATTCTTAGTGGCCTGTAACCAAATGGCCAGTCCTGGGGACCCAGGCTCCTAAAGAAGCCTTTCCCTGTCTCTGCCTCCTATCTTTAGTTTTCTTCCCCATTTTGGCTTTGTGTCTTCTTAAATTTGCTTTTGTTGTCTGTTTCCCTCAGTAAAGTCTTATAAGGGCAAAGGTATCTCTTTCATCTCTGTGCCTGGGAATAAGGATGGGACAGACATAGCTACCTCTGAATCTTTTCTCTGTGTAGAATATTTAGCGTGGATTCTATCTTAATACCCATCACAGCTCGATGAGGAAGTAGATTACTATTAGTATTCCTATATTAAAGATAGGGATACATTCTTAAATAATTTGATTAATATCATATTACTGTGTTTAGTGACCTGTTTTTATCTTTTCCTTTGTCCTTTGGGATGAAAAAAGTAAAATCATTCTAATACACCCCCCCCCAAAAAAGAGAGAGAAAGCAAGAGAAATAAGTATAGAAAATAAATGTACTTATCCCTCCATATACACAGAGAATTGGTTCCAGGGGACCCTTCATACCAAGTCCAAAGATGCTCAGTTCCCTTATGTAAGATGATGTTTGATTTGCATATAAGGTGCACATCCTCTTTGTATGCTTTAAATCATCTTTAGATTACTAATCATTTCTAATACAATAAAATTGCTGTGTAAATAGTTCTTATACTGAATTATTTAAAGGATAGTGACAAAAAAGTCTATATATGTCTGGTAATATATACAGGGTTTTTTTTTCTGAATAATCATGCTCAGTGAGGAAGTCATATACCCATTCTAAGTCTTTGTCCTCTTTTGTTATACTCTTTTTCTACCTTAAGTGCGTCAAATTTTGTTATCTAGCAACGTATTAAAGAATTTGATATAGAATTTTATTTCTAAATTTCTCAACTTTTAAGCATTTCCATGTTCAAAAATTATTTGAACTTTAATGGGAAACAGTGGAAATTGTGTGTGTGTGTGTGTGTGTGCGCGTGCACTTTTTTGCTTTTCTTTATGCTCTTCTAATTATGTGTCGCTTTATAACCAGCAATGGGTGTTAATTTTCTTGAGCAAAGAGAATATTTCTAAATTGTTGGACTTTTTGTTGCTTATTAGGTTAAAATTTAACAGAAAAAGTTTTCTTTAATCAAATAAGGATTTTGTGTAATTGCTACTTGATAGTTATATTATTCATTATATTTTTAGAACATCAGTTTTGTATAATTACAACTTCAGATATCAACTCCAGTTTATCATAAAAAGTAGAGTAAGACTCATTTATCCACAGTTATAGTATGAGATGGTAGAGGAAATAATATAAATAAACTCATATAAGTTGTTGTTTTGTAGGATTTTTATGGAAAGATGGATTTATTACATATCAAATACATATGTATTAGTGGTTAGGTCTGATGATAGAAGTAGCATTAAAGGTTTTTGGCATTTGAACAATAGAAGAAAGAAGAGTTTTCATTTTAACTGCCCAGGTTTTTAATGTTTTTACATTTTTGTTATAAATCATTTAAAGTCCTTTCTTTGATGGAAGGGGGGGAGATAGCAAAGTTTATATATTATAAACAAAAACTTAATAAATTTCCGTTCTGTGAAATGGATCATCAGTGGAAAGATAAGAGTTACTTTATAGTCAATTTCTAGAACATAATTGTTTTGTAAAATGAGGGACAGCATGCAATAAAGGAAAATAATTATAATTGCCACTTGTTCACAGTGGTGGCTTGGGATTTGGGGCAGGTACCACAAAAAGAAGGTTCAAGTTGTACAAAAAGAATTTAAGTGAAACAGCAACAAAATTTCCTTTAAGTATCTCAATAAGGTTCTTTTAGAATTGGGTTTTCACTGGCTATTAAAAGAATAACTGTGACCAACTGTCATTATTCAGATTGTTTGATTTTGAAAGGGTATGTTCCTCTGAATTCCAAGGTTAAGACTGAGAAATGTCAGTCAGTGAGTGGGGTAGACTCCTGGGCCAGCTTGCTGCCCTGAGGCAGTAGGTCAGATAATTCATACATCCTAGAGCAGTGCCACACAGACATCCTAGGAACCCTACAAAGCGAAGAGTTTGGACTGAGAGATCCATAGGTCTCTTTCATCCTCATTTATATTAATGTTTTAATTTTAAAATATTTTTTTCATCTCTTTCACTAATATCCATTAGAGCATCATTACTAAAATTTAAATTGTATATTTAAAATATCAGATTGTGTATAATCTGATATTTTATCTGTATAACTTTTTGGTTCCTGCCTTTGTTACCTTCTTTGTTCAGTTTGAACCAAGGTAGAGATTTTATTAATAAATTTTAGTGCACTTAGTAGGGAGTCTACATTATTTTGAGTGTTTCACTTACTTGTAAACAGTATTTAAGTGTTAACAAATGTGATGACAAAGGTCATGTGGCCTGCCCCACGATTCTCTTTTAAACCTTTCTAGAAATCTTGGATTATTTTTTTGTTGTTGTTATGTGGATGTTTATATTATTGTGTCTATATTTTATTTTCTGGAATGAATGAATTTGTGAACTCCTTCCTAAATCCTTTCTATCAAAAAAACATACATTTTCATCTAAAAAAAAAATACACATTTTTTTTTCTATCTCTTTGATAGGTTTGTTTCTTTTTAATGGCCAGAGGTAGGAAGTGATTTGTTGTAGGTATCACCCTAATGCTTGTTTGGGGAGGGTCCTCCAACATCAGCTAGTCCAGCCTTATCATTGCAGTAGGAATCCTTATGCTGACTACTAGAAGTTTGCCCAGCCTTAGCTGAATATTTTCAATGATGGGAAACTTCATTTTCTAGTGTTTTAATAGTTTCATTGAGTGGCTGCATTGAGTGGCTCCCACTGTTGTTAAGCTGAAGTGTGCCTTTTGGTTGCTTAAACCTTGGGTCCTAGTTCTGCCATCTATAGTGACACAGTCTTTCCTTCTCAATAGCCATATTTTGCTTGTCTCTGAGCTTTAATCTCCATAAAGTGAAGATGAGTTGAATGACTTAATTACTTCACTAGGATTGAGGTAAAGAACAATTGAGATAATGTGACCTTAGGTAAAATCCTTTTCAGGTTTCAGATACTAATGTCTTAGTTTTAGCTCTGGCGTACATTGTAAAGGGAAAAGGCAGTGTGTTTGTCCTTTGATCTAAAAGCTAGATAGATATTTCCCAGTAGATATTCTTGTTAGTAACAAAAATTAATTCATCTCTTCATTGAACATTTATTGACCATTCACTATGTACTGGCACTTGATTAGGACCTTAAGAGAATTCAGTGAAGAAGATACATACCTTCCTGGCCCTATTTAGGCATAAGTTTTCTTTCCTAGTTATTTTTACTTTGAGATATAAATGCTTTTGACTGCTCAAAATGAAATAATATTGTTAGTCTACTTTTACTCTTCTTAGTGTTTTTGGTTTTCTAACTAGTCCAATATTTAAAAATATGTTTTTGATTTGTAGATATATGGAGTCTGGGAGTGATCCTTTTCATGTTGGTATGTGGGCAACCACCATTTCAAGAGGCCAATGACAGTGAAACATTGACAATGATCATGGATTGCAAATATACAGTACCATCCCATGTGTCTAAAGAATGTAAAGAGTAAGTAAAAAAAAGTATGCGGAAATATTAAGAACTAA
Source organism: Urocitellus parryii (assembly GCF_045843805.1). Classification (NCBI taxonomy): domain Eukaryota; kingdom Metazoa; phylum Chordata; class Mammalia; order Rodentia; family Sciuridae; genus Urocitellus; species Urocitellus parryii. The sequence continues at coordinate 199,062,579 of NC_135533.1, forward strand.
TGTTAAAACAAGGAATTTTATCTAATGCCATTAAAATGTCAAGAAATTATGAGATGGCTGCAGTATCTAGATTTATTTTAATTTTTGACCATATTTTTTTGTTGTTGTTGTTGAGACTTTTTAGGGGGAGGGTTAGCTCCAGAATTTGATTTGAAATCCAATATTAGATTACAAAATGTACTCATATATTTCTTAAATGTTTATTTTCAAGAAATCCATTATATTGGGGTTGGGGATGTGGCTCAAGTGGTAGCGCGCTCGCCTGGCATGTGTGCGGCCCGGGTTCGATCCTCAGCACCACATACCAACAAAGATGTTGTGTCCGCCGAGAACTAAAAAAAAAATAAATATTAAAAAAAAAAAAAGAAATCCATTATATGTCTCTTTAGTCTACAGAAATGGCAGTTACTTCACTTCACTCAAAGTGAAGACTTGCCATGAAAGCAACGTTTTTCTGCAGTCACAAAAAGCAAGACCAATTGGAATTGTTGTAGTTGTTTTAAGTTCCAGAGAATAGTTAGGGCATCTTATTTTCAGAAGAGATCAATCAGCACACTATTTCAGGATCTACATAGTATGTCTCATAATTTTATTCACATATTCCTCTCACCATTTACTCAGCTCACTGAATATGTTCTTATATTTTCTGACATCAATTATTCTTGTTGAAAAGTCAGTTATCTTACTGTTGTCTCTGTGTATGTGTTTTGTCTTTCCTTTCAGACTGTTTTCAGATCTTCTACTTATTGTGCTTAGGATATGTTGGACTTCCTGGTTCATGACTTGTGTCCTTCTGTAAATTTGGAAAATTCTTAGCTAGTATCTTCTCAAATGCAGTTTCTTTTCCATTTTCTCATTTCCTTCTAGAACTCTGATTAGATATATGTTAGATATTTTCACTCTGTCCTCCTTATCTGTTCCTCTCTTATACTCCTATCATTTTCTTAGACCTTATCTTTCAGTTCATTAATTCTCTTTAGAAGTAGTTTGAAAAATTTGATATGATTTTTTTAAGGTTACAATGATTATTTTTATTTTCACCTTTAGAAGCCTTATTTAGGTTTTTTGTTTGTTTGTTTTCCCAAGACTGCATAGTATAATTTTGTATGGTCTTTTTTTGCCTGGTCGTATTTTCAAACTTCTCTTAAACATATTTAACTCAGTTATGTTCTGAGTCTGATATTTCTGTATTTGAAGCATTTCCATTCTGATTTTGCTCTGTGTTTCTTGGGTCTTGTTACTGGTGTCTTGCGTCCTTTGTGTTTTCTGACTGTGTTGCTCTTTGTAATATTTGGGGAATTCTGAGGCTTGGTTTTAATTTCTATTCCAATAGTAAGGATTTGTGTATTTACTTCTCTAGCTGATATCATTAGTTTGATTCACGGATTTGTGTGAAGACCAGTTAAGCTTATAGTTACAAGTTCTTAGAAGGAATTCTCACTCACCCTTCTTCCATAGTCAGTATTGAGGCAGGCAAGTTTTCTTCTTAACCTCTTCTGAACAGTGGATTTCCTTCTCATTCACTCTTTTTTTTTTAAGAGAGAGAGAATTTTTTAATATTTATTTCCTTTAGTTTTTGGCGGACACAACATCTGTGTTTGTATGTGGTGCTGAGGATCGAACCTGGGCTGCTCGCATGCCAGGCGAGTGCGCTACTGCTTGAGCCACATCCCCAGCCCCTCATTCACTCTTATTCTGAGGTTTGGTCCTAGCTCTTTGCAAGGGCTCTTATACCATCATTACATGCACCCAGTGTAGCCTTCAGAACCAAGGCAGGAACAGGCAAAAACTAGCTTTGGCATTCATCTCCTAAAGGTCCTCCTTTCATTCTGTTTTTAGTTGCTAAGTATTTCTTGGTTTTGTTTGTTTGTTTTCTTACTATCAAAATGCTTTAAACAAGATATATTTCTTTCTTTTTTTGTGGGGGGGTGGGAGGCTGCGTAGCTACCAGGGATTCAACTTAGGGTCTCACCAAATTGCTTAGTGCCTCACTTTTGCTGAGGCTGGCTTTGAACTCGTGATCCTCCTGCCTCAGCTATCCCAATACAACCCCAATACATCCTGAGCTGCTGGGATTACAAGTGTGCACCACCGCACCCAGCTAACAAAATATATTTCTAAAAATACATTCCATGGTATTTAGTTGTTTTCATCAGGAGGGTCATTCATTCTTCCTGAGAAAGAAGTTGGTTAGTGTACTCTGTTTTGTTTGTCATTGATGATCATTATGTCTGGTTCTGATATTTCATTAAGCCTGTTAATTCAGGAGCAGATTTTGGTATCTAGCATTAGATGGTAGAGAAACTATATTTGTGTGTTTGGCTTACTTATCATTATATCTGGAGGTCATGATTTTTTATTTTACAAATATAATGACACTAAATTCTCACTATTCCCATCTTTGCCCCTTCTACCACTAGGGACCTAATTAAATTTATGGTGTGGATATAGGAAATAATTATTATTAATAAAATAATTTGCCACCTTAATCTTGTAAGCAGTGTGCTTTAACAATGGATGTACCTTCCTTTCCAGCTTAATCACACGGATGCTACAAAGAGATCCCAAGAGGAGGGCCTCTCTAGAAGAAATCGAAAACCATCCATGGCTTCAGGGAGTGGACCCTTCACCAGCCACAAAGTATAACATACCCCTTGTGTCATACAAAAATCTCTCTGAAGAGGAGCACAACAGTATCATTCAGCGCATGGTGCTTGGGGACATAGCAGATCGAGATGCCATTGTTGAGTATGTCAATGCTTATCAATACAGGGGACCACAGCTTTAGGATTCCCAGAATGGGCTTTCTTCCTTATTCTTCAGAGCCTTCAGATACTGTGTATTGGATAGAGTTCTAGTTAATAGGAATTGTCATTTACCTCTAGCATTCCTGGTCCAGTGCTTCACACAGATGGTCAAGTAAACAAAACTGGGTGGTGGTGGTGAGTGCTGTGGCCTTTCTGACTTTCTGTGGGGTATATTGGGATAGCTTGTTTTGTGTCTCAGTATGAACCCTGTCTGTAGATATACATCCTCTTCATTCTTGTGTCTCCTGCTGGTCCCCATAGTGAGTAGGGAGACCAGGAAGCACCATGAGCTTAGACTGACTAAATCGGGGGTTGGTAAATGCATATTATTAAAAGTAAGTTTTATTCAACCACAGCTATAGCCATTAGTTTTGTACTATAATGATTGGCTGTCTATCTTCTTCAGAGTCCTTGCTGCAGCAACCTGGAACCTGCAAGTTATGCAAGTTGTTAATTAAAGCCAAAGCCTTTTTTTTTTTTTTTTTTTTTTTTTGCAGGGGATGGGTTTGGTATTGGGATAGAACCCAGGGCATTGTTCATGCTAGGCAAGTGCTCCCCCAGGTTCATCTTCAAAGTTAGTTTTCAATAACCTGAGCAGTTTGAAATCAAGGAAAATGCAGATTAAAGATGCACTTGCTTTGTTCTAATGATGAGTAATTTTTATAAAAAGTACAGACTAAATACATGCAGCATTTCTATAAATGAAAAGTCAAAAATTATTTAATGTATTGAAAGATAGTGAGTATGAGGAAAAGAGGATATAACCTGGGAGATAAAAAAGATGTTCTCTTCAGGGTTTCTTGTGGCCTTATCATGAGATCTAACCCATCACCTTGATCTAGTGGAGAAAAGGCCCCAGGCTGACCCACAGCCCCTGCCATGTGTTGGCCATTTGGGGGTGCACCAGCAGTAGACTAGTCTCTAAGAAGGGTGGGGTATGTATAAGAGACATATCTTAAGGGTGAGTTTTTTCCTCTTTCTTTCAATACTGGGGATTGAAACCAAGGGGCACTCTTCCACTGAACTGCATCCCTGACCCTTTTTATTTTTTTAACTTTGAGACAGGGTCTTGCTAAGTTGCCTAGGCTGGCCTCGAATTTACAGTCCTCCTTCAGCCCCTAGAGTAGCTGGGATTACAGATATGTACCACCATGAGGGTATTTTTAGTATACTGGAAAAGGGATATACAAAAATAAACTCAGGTTCTCAGTTTAAATACAAATATCTACAGATTGCCAAAGTATATCATGAGTCTTCATAGATCAACCCATAGCTACTCAGATGACTTAAGCAGAGAAGAGAACATTTTGCCATTTCTGCTGTGGACAATCACTTTAGGAATGTGTAGAAAATGATTTTTTATTTTGAATGGGTAAAAGCTGTTTGTTTCTTCCTGAATTGGCCCAGTGTTCTTAACTTAAATACAAATAAGCATACATAATTGTGTCATATAGAACTACTTAATTAATCATGTAAATTTAGTTTAAATTCAAAGGGGATGTAAGTTTAAATGGTTCAGGTAGCTGCAGTTTGCCCATTCACTAGCTTCCCAAGCATAGCAGGAGCTGGGAAACCCAAGGTCACTCACTACTTTCTGAGTGAGTCTTACTTCTTACCAGCTGCTCATGTTATGGAGAAGCTACTCATTCTGAGGGCAAGCCCTGAGAATTACAGTATGTCCCCGGAACACTGCTAACTGCCGCCTTTGGCACGCAGCTGAAAAAACAACTCTGAGAAGTCATTCTGCCCCCTGAATTTCACCTTGGCCTCTTCCTTTCTGGCCCTGCCCTGCCCTGCTGTGCCCCGTCCCACCCTCCTTTGGATGTTTCTCCTTCTCCCCTGCATATTTTATAAAAAGTGATCTTGGAATCATTTCTTTCTTAAAGTGTTCATTATCTTTTTTCGCTAAATGCAAAGTCTCTGAAAATCATAGTTACATCTTTTTGGAACTTGTAGGGGTTTTCTGAAACACACTCATGGTATGTCCCATGACAGGCCAGCCACAGGAAAGCAGACAGACCATGTGCCTTGTTTGACATTGTGCCCCAGTACCTAGCCAGCACAGTGCCTGCACAGATGAGGTACTCTGCAAGCATTACCATTTAAACAGATGAGTAAATAAAATATATTGATTTTATTTAAAGAAGAGGTCAGTGACATACTTTCAATTAATTGATGGTAGCAGTTCTGTAATACCTAAAATGCTAATAAGCATAGAGTATGAAAATAACATTTCCTAATTTTTTTGATACTAGCATTTCAGTGCACATTCATGTAACAGACTTTGTCTTCATTTTGGTTTTTTTGGTACCAGGGATTGAACTCAGTGGCACTTGACCACTGAGCCACATCCCCAGCCCTATTTTGTATTTCATTTAGAGACAGGGTCTCACTGAGTTGCTTACGACCTCACTAAGTTGCTGAAGTTGGCTTTGAACTTGCCATCCTCCTGCCTCAGCCTTCTGAGCTAGCTACTGGGATTACAGGGGTGTACCACCACACCCGGCTTCATTTTGTTCTTTTAATGGAAGCAAATAGGCAGTTTAACAAATACACTACATACAAGTTAAACTTTCAAATAATGTTTATGTTCTTAGAAGCACCATTACTTTTTCTTATGGATCTGAAACTGACATCCAACCCAGCTGCTATCTGCAGTTTTTTTGTTTTTTCTCCCACTGAAAATGAATATTTTTATGCAGTTGTTTTTTAGACTTTCAAGAGTGACCTAATGTTTGTTTTTCTGGTTTACATTTTGCATACTTTTAAAGCTTCCCAAATGAATTTCATTTGCTTGTACTTTTGTGTTTTTTTCTAATTCTTATTTTAAAAAAAAGCCTATCTCTAGCTTATGTTTGTTCTCATCTCGTTTTTCTCAGAGCACTGGAAACCAACAGGTATAACCACATCACGGCCACTTACTTCTTGCTTGCTGAAAGGATCCTGAGAGAAAAGCAAGAAAAAGAAATACAAACTAGATCTGCCAGCCCTAGCAATATCAAGGCCCAGTTTAGGTGAGAAAAATGTCTTCACTGATTTTAGTAAGTTACGTTTTGAAATAGTGAACTATTTTGTGTGAATGCTTCCTAACTCTAGGGTGAGAGGGTCTTAACAGTGATGGCAGCCTCATTGGAGAGGGCAGACCTGGGCTTCTGGGGGCAGCTGAGGTCTTGGTTCTCTCATCAGCAGCTGCTTCCCTTCTTGGGCTCAGTGGGGGATTGTGGGGGTAGGTAGCTGTTGGAGAAACAGCTTCTAGCCAGTATGTCTGCTAGTTGTTTTCATTAAATTCTTCCAAATCTGACATGTGTTGCTTTCTTAAGTTTTTATCCCAGAAACAATGTTGAATTTTCCCTCGTCTTTTTTTTTTTTTAAGAGAGAGAGAATTTTTTAATATTTATTTTTTAGTTTTCGGTGAACACAACATCTTTATTTTTATGTGGTGCTGAGGATCAAACCCAGCACCCCGCGTGTGCCAGGCAAGCGCATTACCGCTTGGGCCACATCCCCAGCCCTTCCCTCTTTTTTTTGAAATAATTTTTAAAGATACATAGGGTATTTTTGTGCCATCTATGCTATCTCAGGATTTTAGGTATTGGGCAGTCAGATCAGCTAGTCAGTTCATCAGCTGCTTGACTTTTCTGTGATGTAGTTGCCTAATTTGTGAAATGGGTATAGTACTATTTACTTATTGGGATTGTAGTGAGGGGTAAACAAATGACTATACATTAAGGTCTAAGACCAGGCTATTTGTTTGCTCCCATTATTAGAACTGTCTGATCACCACCTTCATCTTTAATAGAGTAGTTCTACCAGGCTTTGTAGTTTGCAGAGTGAAGCATAGACTGAGGGGGTTAATAATCATGATATCATCCGAGGTTGCTGTCATCAAGTCTGTGTAAACTTAGACAGGTGACTCTGTGGCTTGATTTCTTCATCTGTTAAAAGGTGGATAAATAATAGCATTGAGTTGTTGTGGGGTTCAGTGAATTAATCTTGCACGGTTCTTGTAGCACTGACTGGCTTCTAGTAAACACACAGTCATTTGAACTCCATTCAAGATTCATTTGTAATTTTTTTTTTAGCAGTTTTGCTTTGTCTTTGAGATGATTTTTCTCCCATTTCTGTGGCTATAAAGATTACTTACTTAGTTTTACAGTGTTGAGTGCAGATTTGTACTCAATATGTGAGTTGTTTAATGTTTTGATTATCTCACATTAACAGCCATTGGTTGAGGAACACCTTTCAAGGACACTGCCCCCTACAGCTGAGGCACTTATCCTTGTTTCTGGGTGTGGACTCTCAGGGTGGATTTTGGCTTTAAGTTGGAGAAAGGAAAGCCATCCACCTGTGTGTGGTCTGTATCTTATTCTCATTCTCACATTGATTGACCGCAGTTCATAAAGTACCTCATGTGCCACCACAGGGAGTTGCTCAGTGTGTGCTGGGGTATCTGAGCAGCTGCTCAGGTTTGAAATAGCTCCACTGTGCAGGGCCACACAGCCCACAGAGCTGGTTTGATTGTGTCGATGGAAGATGACTTTTCCAGAGATGCTCTTGATCTTAAAAATATTATTAAACACTTACCTGTTGCAAAATACCTGCAGTGGCTCTGAAAGATAGCTTACTTCCTCCTTGAAGGGTAGGATGAGGCTCTAAGTTGGGGTAAGGATGTCTGTTGTAAAATCCCTAGGCAGTTTTTTAAAGTTATAGATTTAATTGGGTTTTATTTTTAGGCTACAAAACTTGGTGTGAAATGAAAATGTCACAGTGTGAAAATGACTGTTTTAAATGTCTCTGGCATCTACTATTCCTCTGGGCAGAGAGGACAGTTGAGAATTGAAACATGTTTTTTCAAAACAGAGGCTAGAGAGCCTCATTTTCGTAAGTTCTCTTTGGCCACCAGGCAGTGTTCTCATCATTTAGGTGACTTCAAATCAAAGAATAAAATCAAAGTTTAAATAATAAGTCAGTTTTTCTATCTAGTACACTTGTGTGGACATCCCAAAATGTGCTTATTTACACTTAGTGTTTTTTATTGGAGAGGAGATGCACATATGCTAATTATACTTCACCTTTAAACTATTTCCATTTATTTGTATTAATGCTCAGCTTTTGCCCCATCATGTAAAATCAGTACTTGGAATTTGAGGTGAATCTTTTCTAGCAATAATATAACTTTAAAGGAACAAAATACATGTGCTGTTCAAGTTTTGAAAAGCTTGTGCTTTCTCAAGAGATTTATCTTGTAGCATAAAACTTTTATGTAGATACAGTTGGTCTTTGCCCCGTTTTCTTTCCTGATGCCTATGATGAAGTTGCCCTTTGTCCATGTTTCAAATGATGTTTTCCCTTCTGGCGTCCTTGCTGATGTTTGCAGATGTGAAATGGGTTTTCAAGTCTCCTGCTGCTTTTCCCTTTCAAGTCTGTAGATTTTGTCCCAGTGTTTTCATAGTGTCCCTTACTAATGTGTGCATGTGACTCCATGGCTCTTTTCTTTTCCCATCTGTTACACAGGCAGTCATGGCCAACCAAAATCGATGTACCCCAGGACCTTGAGGATGACCTCACGGCTACACCTTTGTCCCATGCGACTGTTCCCCAGTCTCCTGCGCGGGCTGCTGACAATGTCCTTAATGGCCACAGGAGCAAAGGCCTGTGTGATTCAGCGAAGAAAGACGACCTGCAGGAGTTGGCTGGACCAGCACTCTCCACGGTGTCGCCCACAACCTTAAAACCCACCGCCAGTGGGCGGAAGTGTCTGTTTAGGGTGGAGGAAGATGAGGAGGAGGATGAAGAGGATAAGAAACCCATGTCCCTCTCAACACAAGTGGTTCTGCGCCGTAAGCCCTCAGTGACCAACCGTCTGACATCTAGGAAGAGTGCTCCTGTCCTCAACCAGATCTTTGAAGAAGGGGAATCCGATGATGAATTCGACATGGATGAGAATCTGCCTCCCAAGTTGAGCAGGTTAAAGATGAACATTGCTTCCCCCGGGACTGTCCACAAACGCTACCACCGGAGGAAAAGTCAGGGCCGGGGCTCCAGCTGCAGTAGTTCAGAAACCAGTGACGATGATTCTGAAAGCCGGAGGCGCTTGGATAAAGATAGCGGGTTCACCTACTCTTGGCACCGCCGGGATAGCAGTGAGGGCCCCCCTGGCAGCGAGGGGGATGGTGGGGGCCAGAGCAAGCCAAGCAATGGCAGTGGAGGGGCGGACAAGGCTAGCCCCAGTGAGAACAATGCTGGTGGGGGCAGCCCCTCCAGTGGCTCTGGTGGCAACCCCACCAACACTTCAGGCAGCACGCGCCGCTGTGCTGGCCCCAGCAACTCCATGCAGCTGGCCTCGCGAAGTGCGGGGGAGCTCGTGGAGAGCCTCAAACTCATGAGCCTCTGCCTCGGCTCCCAGCTTCACGGCAGCACCAAGTACATTATTGATCCCCAGAAGGGCTTGTCGTTTTCCAGTGTGAAGGTCCAGGAAAAGTCCACCTGGAAAATGTGCATCAGCTCCACAGGGAATGCAGGGCAGGCCCCCGCAGTGGGCAGTATAAAGTTTTTCTCTGACCACATGGCAGATACCACCACTGAATTAGAACGAATAAAGAACAGGAATCTGAAAAATAACGTGCTCCAGCTACCTCTGTGTGAAAAGACCATCTCTGTGAACATTCAGCGGAACCCTAAGGAGGGGCTGCTGTGTGCCTCCAGCCAGGCCAGCTGCTGCCACGTCATCTGACTGCGGCCCACTGACCACTGGCACACCTCCTGCTCAGAGCCGCAAAGACCGGCTCACTTCACTGTTTCCTTTCTGTTTTACTCTTTGAAAGTGGGTGTTCTGAGCAATTATTTATCACCTTTTCGTTTGTTCTCCTGATGCTGTGACAATGCATGGTCTTTGTGCATGCTGCTAGACTCTCTTCTTTCCCAGCCGAAAAGTCTACTGTGTAATTTTTACATTCATAATTTTAATGTGGATGATCAGGATTCAATTAAAATGTATCTTTGGAACCTAACGTAAATGGAGCACTTAGAAATTTGATGTTCTGCACTTAACCTAGAGAGAGAAAATGCTTTTGTTTCCTTGTTAAAAAAAAAAAAAAAAATCTAAATTCCTGTCCTGACCTTCTGTGATACGGAAACTCCGTGCTCTGAGGCACACTGTGGTGTCTGAGACAGAACCAAAGCAATAACGTGGTGAAGCCGACAGGCCTGGGTGCGAGCCCATGCTGCCCAGCCGCCCAGGGCCTGTGCAGAGCAGAGGACAGCAAGCATCTGCACTGAGAACCTTAGAACTATGATTTAAACATACCCACACCTGTTTGTCTTAAGCTATAGTGCGAAAAAAAAGTTTGGGCTCTTAAAATTTAACTGAAGAAGATTTTCTTGTTTTTGTAATAGGTGAGATAAAGTACTTAGATTTGTAAGGCAGCTTCCCCTGTAGTGATGAATTACAAGCAGACAATCTTTTGTAATGTGACAAAGTGAATTAATGTCTTAACTCTACTTATAGAGTATATGTCTGTCTAACAGAACAGAAAGATGCTCTGTGTAAATTCCTTCCTGTAGGGCACGCTGCAGGTAATCCTTCAAAATCATATCGATAGAAGAAACTGGAGGGCCTAGTACAGAAGCAGAGGTGCACACACATGTTGGCAAGTCAAAACTCGTAAATTAAAACAAGTAAGTTTTGTTTTTTAGGAATTTGTTAACTAGGTTGTCTCTTTTGTTAATTCCATTCCATTCCATCCTTTGGCTCAGCTAGCCATGAAAATTGGCTGATTAAAAATATACATGAAAGGGTAAAATTCACACAGCAAACAAAAATGCACAAAGCCTGATTTGTAACTCCCCCCGTAAGTGTTTCCCTTTGCCTTCCTGCCATTTCCTGCCAAACAATAATCAAAGAACTCTTGCTTTAAACTATTCCTGTATAAAGACTACTTTGACCAGATAATCATCTCTCCTGGCATTCATTCTTGTAGGATGCAATATATTACAGATTGTGAATTTTAGAAGGAGCCAGATCTATTTTTTCATGCTATGTCCTGGGGGGGTCTTAGAAACAGTGCTTATCAACATTGGTGATAGGATGTGACTGGGCTGTGGGCCCTTCCCCTCCTGTCATGGCTCCAGGTGAGGAACTGAGATGCATCTGGTCACGTACTTGAGAGAGTGGGCAGAGCACCAAAGAGCTGCATTACGTTGGTCATGGTTTCTTCAAGTACTACTCAACTGACTCTGCTACTTTAGGAATAATATATTTTACTCAGAACTCTGAACTTCACAGTATATCTAACTATACTAAGTAAAATGATACTTAAAATGCTTAATTTACTTTCTAGACCTAGGCTAGCTAGATACGTTTTAAGCTACAGCTCTAGTTCATTGTGATATTTATCATTGAAAGCTATGAAAATAGATGTGTGGGTGAAGCCATAGAACATATTTGCTTGAAACTTTTGAGCAGGGATCATATAAAGGGCCAGAAATAAGATGTGTGGTTCACATAGATCGTGAGCGTAACATCTGTATTAAACGTAGGAGAGAAGTTTATAAAGGGCATTGGCAATAAACTCTTTGTTGCAGCTGTTTTCCAAGTAATGTAAATACTTTTTCCTGTGATTATGTATAGCCTTGGAATGGCACCTTTTAACTAACCCACATGTGTTTGGTTTTCAATGGTTTTTTATATTCAGATGTATATATGGTGCTCACTTTAGGATCAGCAGTGTTGACCATTTATGCTGCATAGCTGTATTATAGCCTTATTAGTTATGTGTGGTTGGGTGACCCTCTGGGTATACAGTTGTCTGTCTGAGTGTTGTCTAACTCATTTGTTGATAAGTGAATGATTGTGCATGTGTTGTATGTCATAGTATGTCGTCACATAAAAGGGAGGGAGCGGAAAACCATTACATTAAGATAATATTGGACCAAACTACTTACTTGCTCTAAACAGTTACTTGTACCCCTTAACCTGTCTTCAAAAGTTGCATATAGTTACAGTAGTGTATATTAAATATTGTGGGAAAACAGTTAGTCTTGTATTTTTCTGTATGTGTGTATATACATATAATTATGTACTTCTGGCAATTCTATCTGTATTTAAAGATGTGACAATCTTGACACCGATTTTAAGACTAGCCGTGAGACTGAATTAAAGATGATATCCCTACCAAGTGAAAATTGATGTGTGTTAAGAGGGTACAGAATTATCAACTGATTTGGTCAGTTGCTTCCAATTCTGGTTGATTTTCCTTATTGTGTAAACATTGGCAGGTATGTGACAAATGGGAAAATAACCCAAATAATAAAGTGACATATTGGTGTTCAGCAATATAAACCGTGTCCCGTGTTGTGTTTTTTTCTCATGAATGCAGCTTTGTGTTTTCCCAGCCTAGCCCACTTACACCCAGCTTCCCAATATTTCCCTAAATCTGCATCACCAGATGTGCCTCAAAAAGTAGTCAAGATGACCATTCTTGCTTTAAACTCAGGACCACCAATACCAAGTGGGTGCTAGGGTTGCCTGTTAAACCTTGTTTCTCCATTTGATCTGCTTTCTTTACTTGGCTGACTGGTTACCATGCTCCCTGATAACTGGATAAACTGAAGCTATTAGCACTTCTGCAAGCACCCACTTTCCTCCTCCCATGTGTGTCGGCATGCTCTGCCCTTCCTCTGTTTGTGTGATTCCAGCATAGACCCTGTACCCCTGGCATCCACAACTGCTCCAGCCATTCTTTCCTGTCCCTTGTGTCATCAATCTTTGCTTCTCTACTAGACCATTCCTAATAGGAAACAACAAAGCAAACATGACTTTATCTCCCTCTTAAAATTTGCTCTCTCTGTAGCTATTGACACATTTCTCTATTTCTGTCCTCCAGTCAAGCCCATCTGAGCAGATAGACACTTGCGCTGTCACGCCACCAAAACTGCTTTGCCAAAGGTAAACAGTAACCTCCGAATGCTGAGTCTGTGGTCAGTTTTAAAAAACATCTTTATTAGCAATAAAAAGGGATAGCATATACAAGAGATGAATGTGCTATTGTAAACAGAGTCTTTAGAAGATGAATCACAGAGACTTGAATGAAGAACAGGAGGAAGTCACTGGGGATGTGACAGAAGTGAATTCTAGGCACAGAGACAACAAGTGCAAAGTATTCCTAATACTTGAAAGGGTTAAAGACTGAAGATCCTTCCTCTAGGCCAGGAGTCTACAAACTAAAGCTTTGTCGCTGACAAGTCTGTTAATAAAGTTTTATTGAAACACACCAGCTTTATTGAAGTAGAATTCACACATCACAGAATTTGCCAGTTTAAATTATACACTTGAGTGGGTTTGAGAACACTGACTGATTTTATGCAACCATTACCATAATCCTGCAGTCTTCTAGTTCACCTGCTCCTCAACTGCTGAGCTGGGATGATCCAAGCTTCATTTTTCCCTTCTCTGCACTCAGTCTTGAGCTTATTCAGGCTATCACCTATATGCTAACAGAACCCCCGAAATACACTTAGTCCAGATCTTTCTCAACACCAAAATTCAACTATCCATTTGCTCTACTTGGATGTGTCTAATAAGTATCTCGGTATTCACAGGCCCAAAGCCCTTGGTCATCACTCTGAGATTCTTCATCAACCAGTGTTCTTCAGCTCATTAAATGGCACCTCCAAACCTTTATTTGTTTTCGACCAGTGATAAGTCTTGGTGTCATTCTACACTCTTTTATCTCAACATCCAATCCATGAGCAAATCTTATTTGCCATTTAAAAGTTGAACCTTATTGCCTCCACTGACACCATTTGTCCTTGACCATCATCACACGTGGACAACTATGTCTCTTACAGAACTGCTCTGTTTTTGCCCTTCCCTTTCGGTTATCTGTTCTCCACTCAGCAGTACAAATGATTATTTAAAAAAATAAATCATGATAACATAAGTTTTGAAAGGTGTTTAATTTCCAAATAATCAGGGATTCTCTATGCAAGTTTCTGTTACTTCTAATTCTGCTTTGGTCAGATTTTTTTTTTTTTTTTTTTTTTTTTTTTTAAGAATTTAAGTCTTTTGGGCTGGGGTTGTGGCTCAGAGGTAGAGTGCTCACCTACCATGCGTGAGGCACTGGGTTCGATCCTCAGCACCACATAAAGATATTGTGTCCACCTATAACTAAAAAATAAATGTTAAAAAAGAATTTAAGTCTTTTGAAATGTTATGAAACTTATTTTGTGGTGCACCATATGGCTATCTTGGTGAATGTTTTGTGAATTCTGGACAAGTGCTATTGTATCTTCCACTCATGCCGTTTAGTTCCAAGTTGGTAATGTTCAGGTTGTCTATATTTTGTCTGATTCGCTACCTCATCATTTCAGTTCTTGAGACAGGAGTGTTAAAACATTCAACTATTTCTCCTTTTTGTTCCATCAGTCTTATTTCATAAAATTTGAAACCCTGTTAATACACATTTAATGTGATGTCCTTTTGAAGAATTGGCCCCTTTCATCAATTGTATGGAGTCTTATGGTTCAGTGGTAGAGCACTTGCTTAGCATGTGTGAGGCCCTGGGTTCAATTCTCAGCACCACATATAAATAAATGAATGAAATAAAGGTCCATCAACTGCTAAAATAAATAAGTGTGTGTGTGTGTGTGTGTGTGTGTGTGTGTGTGTGTGTGTGGAGAGAGAGAGAGAGAGAGAGAGAGAGAGAGAGAGAGAGAGAGAGAGAGAGAGAGTCTCTCTTTCATCCCTGGCAAATTATTTGTTCTGTGAGCTACTTTACCTGATACTGATATAGCCACTTCAACTTCCTTTTGACTTGTTTTTTTTTCCACATATTTACCTTTACCTTCTATCTTTAAAATTGTTTTTTTTATTAAGATAGCATAGAGTTGGCATTTGGTTTTTTATCTACTTTACAAACCTTTGCCTTTTATTGAAGTGTTTAGACCAATTGTGTTTACTGTAATTATCAAATAGTTGAATTTAAACCTATGCATCTCTTTAGTTGTTTTCTATTTATTTCATCTGCTCTTTCTTTTCCTTAACTGAGTACTCTCCCCACCCACCCATTTAATCTCCACTATTGGCTGTACCATTTTTCTTTTCTTTTTTTAAAAGAAATTGCTGTAGTAGGATTGAATACGTGTATGTATGTGTGTGTGTATATATATAGATATAGATATAGATATATATTTGGGGCAGGTACCAAAGATTGATCTCAGGGGCACTCGGCCACTGAGCCACATTCCCCAGCCCTATTTTGTATTTTATTTAGAGACAGGGTGTCACTGAGTTGTTTAGTGCCTCGCTTTTTGCCAATGCTGGCTTTGAATTCACGATCGTCCTGCCTCAGCCTCCCAAGCCACTGGGATTACAGATGTGTTCCACCATGCCTGGAGACAATATCTATCTTAATGTATCACAGTATGTCTTAAAATAATCTTTGTGTAGAATGTAAAAACCCTACAACTGTAGATGCTTCCATTTCCTTCTGCTGTTCCTTGTACTATCATTTTATCTTTACATATGTATACATATTTTATTTTAATAATTTTCAAGAGCTTCAACATGGGGGAAGCATTTCACTTATTATCATTTCTAGCATGCTTCATTTCTGTGTAGGTCCACATCTTGGAATTTTCTTCTGCCTTTAGAACATTATTAAACATTTTTATGGTGCAGTTCTGCTGGCAATACGATCTGCCAGCTTTTGCTCAGATGAAAAAAAAAAAAAAAACATGTTCACTTTATTTGTGAAGGATATTTTTATTGGGTATAAAATTCTAGGTTGACCTTTTTTTATTCTAGTGCTAGACATGGTGAATTTTATATTGTTGTTGAAAGTTGCATTTTGTTGTATTCAGGAAGAGTTTCGGGTTTCGTACACTTTAATTGAAATAAGTTGGATCCTTTTGGGTCTTGTCTTTAAACTGTTGAAGCAGTTCAGAAGCCTTTAGGACTAATTTGGCCCACTACTGAGGCAATACCTCTCTAAAGATTTTTTTTTTTTAAAACCTCTAAAGATTCTCCTACGGTCTAAGATCCTCCCACCTATGGCTGGAACACAAACTGTGCCCAGCCTTACCTAAGTGCTGAGTATGGTTCAGCCAACTGCTTTCCTGTAGTATGTTCTTCAGCCTCAGCTAGTTTTCTTACGTAGAATGCTGACCAATAGGAAACCAGAGATGAGATTTTTGGAGCTGACTCACTCTGCAGCGCCCTCCTCTGTGGCTACTGTGTCCTGCAGGTTTTATCTACATCAGTTTTCCTGAAGCAAACTTGGTCTGTTCCACTCAGCAAATCCACCTGGCTCTATGGAGGCTGCCCGCCCCTGTATTCTGGCAGCTGCCTTCAGGCAGGAGCTTGGGGCCCCAGAGTGCACATTTGTTTCCCTGCTCTCAGGGCGACAGTCCTATGTGATCTGTCACCCAGTGTCTGAAAACTAAGGCTTCAAAATACATTATTTGGTTTTCTATTAAGGGTCAGAGGGCCAGTTAGGTTCCTCTGATTCCATCATGGCCAGAAACACAAGTCTAAATCATAGGTCACTTCCCTGCTCTGGCTACGGTGACCTCTGTCAGTCCTTAAACAGGCCCATCCTGATGCAGGCTTGGCTGGGCCCCTGGGGTAGCTTGCAAGCACCTCACCTTTGACTCGTGGAGAGCTGGGATAATCAGCTCTCCACACCTGTCCCTGGTCACCAGAATGACCCTCTCATTGGGAAGGAAGGGTGCTCCCAGGCTGGAGGCAGAAGCTTGAGGACACAGTTGCCCTGGTGAGGGGCCAAGCCCTTCCTCCAGGTCCTGCAGGTCCCTGGAGGTTGATAGGTGCCCTTCTCCTCAAGTCCCTTTTGGGCAGGGCATAGAGGCTTGCAGGGAGGGCAGGGCATAGACACCTGAAGGGAGGGCAGGGCCACATCATCTGGTGTTGGCTGAGGCACCGCATCAGGCACTGTTCTTGTAGAACCCAGGGGTTCAGAAAAGAGTGGGGACCAGCTGGGACACCATGACCCTTGACCTGTGGCCTCTGACCTTTCTCCTGGCTATCAGCTTCCTGCTGGGAGAAGGCAGAGGCTGGGGACTGAGGCCTCAGGGGCTGAGGAAGGGAGGCTGCAGGCCGAGGGGCCATTGAGGATGGCAAGCATCCTCTTGGCAGGTGGCGAAGGACAGGTGGGTGGCTAGGGTTGTGGAGAGTGTGCCACGCTGTCATGAGGACTGTGGGTTACTCAAGCCTATGTGTCTCCAGTTCCTAAGACAAGGATGGGGGAGGGAGTGTGAGTGCATGAGCCCCTGGCCACAGAGTCGCGGATCCCTGGACACTTGCCCCTTGTTTCCTCCTAGAAGCTATTAACAGAAAGCTCTGTTCTGTCTGAGCTTCTGAGCTGCCAATGGGGATGTGTGTGACTGTGTGGCCACAGGGAGGGGGAGAGAGGCCCCCCGGCAGAGACCCCCAACAAACCCAGAGACTGTTGGCAGAGGCCCAGCCTGACCTGGGGGCACCCGATGTCCTCTGGCATGGTTCTTCAGTGGCCTGGAGAGGAGGACAGGCCTCCTTCGTGGTGTGAGTGCTCCCCCCAGGAGGTGCTCAGGGTGTGGGCGGCACAGATGAACGTCTGAGTGAGAAGACTGAGCTGGGCACTGACTTGGGCCTGAGGCCAACCCTGCTGGGGTCAAGTTTCACCAACAACCTGTGAGACATGGCAAGTCCACATCTCAGGGCCCATGGGAGGTGAGTGCAGGGTGAGGGTGACAGGGAGGAACCTTGGCTGCTCTCCCTGCGGCGCAGAGAGCGGAGCTCCAGGCATGGCCACTGTGAGGTGGGGTGGTGTCTGGGCAGAGGAGCCAGCGGGGCCCTCAGGAGCCCTGGGTGTGCAAAGCGGGTGGCTGGGGAGGCAGTTGGTCCCAGAGGCGTTTCCCCTAACGGGGGCTGCATTTGCAGGGAACCGTGTCACAGCGGTGGGAAGCAGGGACAGCAGGATGGGCTTGTGCAACGAGAATCAAGCCCATGTGCCTCCCTTGGGCCTGGGCTCTCCCTGGGTGGCTCTTTTCCCATGACCTGCACCACAGTGTCCCTCCCACTGCCCTCTGCAAAACCTGCGGGGAAGGCCCTGGGCTGGGGTCCCTCTCATGTCCCACAGTGTGGGCAGATCCTCCCCACCCTGGGCCTCAGGCACCCTCAGTGCGGGTTTGGACTTGGGTTCTGGAGCCTCTTCCAGCCCTGCGCCCGCCTGATCTATCCAGGGCTGCCGCCGTCGTCTTGTGCCTTTTCCTAATCAGGGTCGGGCGGGTGTCTCGGGTTCTGTACTTGGGGAGCAGGTGTCTCAGCTCTTGGCTACTCTGTGGAGGGAGGTGGACCATGAACAATCTGTGGTGGCATCCTCAGGGGTCAGGAGGAACAGAGGGTGTGGTTCACTGCAGGGGATTAAGATGGCACAGCTGGGGTGGTCTGGGGGCACCCGCCATGGCTTGCGGGTCAGCGGTGTGGCTGAGGTTTGAGGGCTGTGATGAGGCAGGATGAAGTGAGGCCAGGAGGCAGGTGAGGCGAGGGGCTCTGGGTGGAGAAGCTGAGCAAAGGGAACAGGAGGCGGCCCAGCACCAACCTGCACATCGTCCTCAATTCAGCTGAGGACTGCAGCACATGGAGCAGTGACGTTGCCCCATCCCGACTCTTCAGCTGTGCCGCAGAACTGCTGAGCACCTGCCACGGGCTAAATGCCACCTGTACTGAGTGTGGGTGATGCAAAGACACCAAGAACTGGCCATTACTCCAGTCCTCTGGAAGCCTAGAGCTTCCAATGCAGCCTCTCCTTCCCACCAGCCTCCCTCTCCACAGCCTGCCTGGTTCCCATGTCCACCATCTCTCGTGGCCTTGTGCCCAGGGTTGGCCCAGTGCAGGCTCCTGGTTCTGCTTAGGCTTAGGTAGGTGGTGCCAAGGGGAGGAGGGAGGCTCCTGGGAACAGCCCTGAGTGCAGGATACCAGAGGCCCAGCCTGGGGGGAGGCTGCAGCTGTGACCGTACTCCCAGATGAGCTGTCAGGTTATCATCTGGGTGCTCTGGACCCATTGCTGTACAACCAGCTGCATCCACCTGACTGGTACCCAAAGCTGGGCCCTGGCGCAGACCAGGGGCTGGGGTCAAGGTCCCACTTGAACTCTCTCCTTTCCCAGTGGTTACAGGTACCCAGGCTGGGACAGGAGGATCTTGGGGTCATAGGGCTCAGACATATATTGATGACAGCCATTCACTGGCTTCTTAAAACCTGAGCCTGATCCAGAAAGTTCTGTCAAACACTAAACTAGCACTGAAAAAAACTAGGTTCTGAAGAGCCTCATCCCAGCAAGGGAAGGGGCAAGATCACTTAAAGTGTCCCTGCTGGAAAATATCAGTCTGGGAGGACCCAGCCAAGCCAGCAGGGCAGCAGGCAGGGACAGAGCTAGGGCTTCCAGAACAAGTGATGCTGGAATCAGCTTGAAGGGAGGAGGGAATCGAGGGAGCCGGACCCCATCACCCAGGAAGCACGTCATCCCCTCCCTGTTCTCCCCTCTTCTCCAGGTGGGTGGGGGATCTGTGACTTCCTGACTCCAAGCACCGAGGGTCTGCAGTTTTGGCTCGGAGGCAGCAGTGTGGAGGGGAGGGGTTGCCTGAGCCGCCTGCTGCATGAGGCAGGATGGCGGAAGCCAGGCCCTGCCCTCACAGGGTGGTCCTCGGCCACAGGAGGCACGGCTTATGTGTCTGGAGGGCCACACTTCTGTGGGGCTCCAGGTGGGACTCTTGTGCCTGTGAATAATGGGCAGCCCTGTGCACACAGCCAGGGAGAAGACAGCACCACCGGACAAGGACGTCTCCTCCGCTGTAGGTTCAAGGCCCATGCCAGGGTGCCAGAAGTGGCAGCTGGCCCCTGGCCTGGCACTGTATGCATACTGTACACACAAAAACAGCCCCTGGGCCTTAGTGGGCTCCTTCGGGGGCCAGCACCAGCTCCCCAGGCCTGACCCTGGCTGCAAGCTCAGGCCCGGCCTCCACCTTGCCCACCTCTCACCACTCTACCTTTAAGGACCTGACCCAGGTCTAGTTTCAGGATAGAGCAGGTCAGGCCACTTCTGTCCCTGTCTGGGAAGGGAAGTAGGAGTCAGAGGGCAGGCTGCCTTTAATAGCTCAGTTCTATGGTGTTTTTGACAAAGGGTCTGTTAACATATTGCAAAACAGAATCAGGAAGGAGGCCTGGGAGTAGGAAACACGCCCCTCTCTCAACTGATCCTCGGCAGGACCAGAGAGCACGGCTAGGATCAGCTGGGTAGGCACATGCCTCAACCCAGTGCGCTGCCACAGGTCCTGGTGGGGTCATGAGTGACTGGCACTCACTGTGAGGGTCATTGGAGGGCTGGTGACTCAGCTGTGGCGAGGCTCAAGGGCAACAGTGGCTCTGCAGCAGAGTGAGGCAGCTGGATGGGCATGTGGGGCCAAGAAAGGGGCAGGGCGGGCAGGGCCAAGGGTCCTGGCTGCCCTTTTCTACCCCTGAGCCAGGGCACTGCAGCGTGAGGGCCTGCCATGTGGGAGCCACTCCACATGGCCAAGCAATGGGTCTGGGTTCATGTGCACGGTGCTGCTTGGGTACTCTCCGGCAGGTGTCTCCCAACGCAGGCCTCGGTGGACGGGGCAGCCGGGCATGCTGGGCGCTCAGGCTGCCTTCTCTTTTATATCTTCCCTTGGTTCCTCCTTCAGGTTCTCAGCCACGAGCTTCATTTGCTGTTGAGAGAACACAGGACACGGGATGAGCCACACAAGCCTAAGTGGAGGCCCCTATGTGGTGGCAGACGCCCCTGCTCTCCGTGGAGGCCCAGGCAGTGACTTCAAACCCTGGGGAAAGAGATGACCCTGACGCTGCCCATGGCCTCCTGCAAGTCCCTGGGTCTGGCTCTGAAGAGAAAGGGGACAAAGGCTGTGTTGCACAAGCCCTGGGGCAGCAGGGACTTTCAGGTCATGTTCTCTTCCCTGCATGACGTGGAGGGACAGGCCCAGGAGAGGACAGGCACTGACATGGGCCAAGTCCTCTCTCTTCCCCACAAGCTGAGTGACCTCGGCAGCTGGACCTTGCTGAGTCTGTTTCCGCAGTGACAGCAACACGGTGCATGCGAAAGCCCTGGTCCAGAGCAGTGGCTCCAAGGCATCAGACACTCTACCACTCCTTTGTCCCTCCCGCCACAGAACCACCTTGCACCCCCTCTGGCTACATCCTCACTGGGAACACCTTGAGACATCTCCCCGAGGGTGAGGCCAGGAAGAAGGTGCTCCCCTGGCCAGCAAGATGGGAGCCTGGCAGGGAGGAGTCAGAGGAAGCAGCCATGGGGGGTCATGTGGCTCCCCACACCCCACCTCCTCCCACGCAGGTCCAAGCCACCTCTGTCCTGCAGGTGCTAGAAAACAGGGCCACAGCTCTGCCCCACTTCTTGCATAAATATGCAAGTATTTTGGAATTTGGCTTAAAATATACTTAAAATACACTCAGATTTTTAAAAAACATTTTTTTAGTTGTAACTAGACACAATACCTTTATTTTATTTTATTTATTTTTATGTGGTACTGAGGATCGAACCCAGCACCTCCCACATGCTAGGTGAGCGCTCTACCGCTGAGCCCCAGCTCCAGCCCCCACACTCAGATTTTTGATAACAGAAAAAATCTGAGCACAAAACCTGCTGGTGCCAGGTTCCAGGCTGCTGCTATTGGGAGTCTCATAGGCAACACTGGGGACAATGCCATGCTCCCTTTCAGGGAGAGGAGACTCTTTGACAGACCATAAAGAAAAGCCTGTCTTCTGCGTCAGGCTGATTTCCCCTGGAAGGCTCCTTCAGGTCTGCCCCTCTCAGGAGAGCCCACCTGCTCCCCACAGTGCCCATCCTTTCTGTGCCTGGTCTGTCCTCCAAGGGCAGCTCGGAAACAGGCTCTGGCGCTGACGCCTCCTTGGGCTGGGGCCCTCCTGGCCCTGTTCATCCACATCTAAGCAGACTAGGGTGCTTTGATGGGGGGTAGAGCCAGGTAGAGCATGGTGACTAGGTGACCAGTGGGGGACGTTTTCACTCATCAGTGCCCTGGAGCAGGGGTAGACACAGGAGTAAACCCTGGTTGGGGGCAGGCCTTCCCCAGTGGCGCACAGTTGCAATGTTTCTGTAACTTCTGGCCCAACGGGGTGAGGAAGACAGTTTGATTTAGTTACTGCTATACCTAGTGTGTCTCTCCAGAGGTGATTTCCTGCATCTGTCCCTGGCCATCACAGACACTGCAGGGCCTCACACAAGCATGCTGTGCCTGTCAGCCGCAGAGATAAAATGTCCCCACGAAGGAAACTGTAATGTGTCAGTCAAGGTTCACTGCAGACTATTCAAGCTGGTATCATTTAATACCTATAAAACTTTTAAAATATCTTTATGACAGAGAGAAAGAAGACAGAATGAATGAGACTCTGTTTCCTGATTGACATGTAACCATAAGAAATTAAAGGCCAAATAGATAAAAAGCAGAACAATAATGAGGATCACATACACCCCAGCTTGTCACAGAATCTTGAAGCCACATTTCCATGGCATTTGACATGGAGAAGAAAATCAAAATGGGTGCATCTGAGACTCCTCTCCAGGTGCAAACTGCTCCCTTACTTATGTGGGAGGCCTGAGCCATTAGGTGACAGAACAGTAGTATCTGGTAAATATCCTGGGAGGGGACCTTTGGAAGGAGCAAGGTCTCACAGAAGCCAGGCAGATGGGCCTTCTTCCCTGAAAGACAAGCCCTAACTGACCTTTGTCTGGTTTTGGGAGCTACCCATCTGTGTCTCCATTTGTCCTTAAAATTAAAATGCCCACGGGGGCGCCTCCCAGCGACCACAGCCCTTCTCTCCGATCCAAGTTCAGGGCTTCCTCCAGGCCCCAGGAACACGCCCAGAACCCGCTCCCCCTGCAGTGCCTGCCCTGCTCAGGGCATTTCTAAGATGTCCATGAGGTCACAGGGTCCTCTACACTGCAAAGATAGGAAGGGTGCCTGGTCTGTCCTCCAGACCTCTCCTGATGCTGACCAGGTGGCTCAGGTGACACTCCTGCCTTCCCTTCACATGTACTAGAGTAAGGTCACAAGTGACCGAGCCTAATGGCCTAGTCATTAGGACTAAACCCTAATTTCCCTGTGTGGCTGGTCCCTCAGGGCTTGATCTGCCTCAGTGGAGCTTTGGGACTCCCAAAGTTGGGCTGGAGCCAAGGACATCTCAAGGTCAGCTTGGCCAGAGGAAGCGGGTGGGGACCAGAAGGCTGTGCTCCCTGGGCCACTGCAGTGCAGTGACTGGCCAGGCGCTTCCTCCTGGGAGTGCTCCACCCTGCCTGGGGCTCACTCAGGTCTTTGGCTTCTTCTCTTCAGCAACACTGGCCGCAGAGTGGGACTGACAGGGAGGGAGGGAGCAACATCATGCCCTTTAAAAAATACCTGGCTTCTTTAGGGACACTTAAATTAAAACTTTCATAAAAACACAGGGAAGTTAATGGAGCTGACCTTTTCCCTACAAAAGAGTAACAGAATGAAGAGCGAGAATGGAATTTTTCTGCAACTCGTGACTCATTAAAACATTCACACACCAAAATTACTCTTTAAGGAGCACAGGCTGATTTTTTTGCATCATTATTCGTAATGATTACAATAGGCCCCTAATCATTAAGTGGGTCTGCCAAAGGCACAGCTTAACCTGGGGAAGGATGTATTAACAAACCCCCTTTCCCCTCTGGGGAATACAGCAAGATTTTCTGAGTCTGGACCCCACAGACCTCAGTTGGTCCCTTTGGCTTCTCAAACTTGTAGCTGAGACTCTCCTTGGCCACACCCACAATGAACTTTAGGATTCTTCTATTCTTAGCACTCAGGAAATCACGACCAACTGATTACACCTATTGCCCAACCAGAAGCCTATTAGCAACTACTCCGCCACCCCTGCCCCCCAAACCACCGAAGAGTGATCTGAGCAACCTTGGCTGAAGGATGGGAAACCATTGGTTCCTGGGTTCCCATGCCCTGGTGGCCTCCCAGGCTCCCATACCTTCTCAGTGCAGAACACAGTGGCCAGGATGGAGCCAGGCTGTGGGCCCCACCCATCCTGCCTCAGCAGCTGACACAGGAAGAGGTGCTGGGGCGAGCTCATTGGCAGCACTGGCTCCCCTGAGTTCTTGCAGCCTCAGGGTACGGGCCTGGTGACAAGCCTGACTTAACTGGTCTGCAGTGTGGCCCAGGCATGGGACTTCAGAAAGCTCAAGCTGATTTTAATGTGCAGCTGAGGTGGAGAAAGGAAGCTGTGGCTCCCAGGACACAAGGAGCAGAGGGGCAGTGGACGGGCAGCAGGTACTGAGGGAGTCATGCCTGCCGTCCCTCGGCAGGGGCTGCTTCATTTCAACACTTGGCCAAAGTACCATGGCAGACTTTCTGGCAAACAAAGGCACTAGTGCTCTTATCTCCCTCCCCACCCGACCATGCCCCCCATCCTCCATCTGGCTTCAGCTTCTCAGAGCCCCAGAACCTCAAACTCCCTCAAGGCCTGCTGCCTCTCCCTGATTTGGGGTCTACTGTTGGGTCTGGCCCTTTCCACCTGCCAAGAACTCCCTTACCTCCACCTGGGCTGAGACCGCATCCCAGATTCTTCTAGATTCTTTGTCCCAAAGAAGCCCAAGTGTGACCCACACAAGCTGCTCTGAAGGTTTTCCATTCTACTTTGGACTAAAATTCACCCTCCCCGACTTCCCATGCCTCTCCCTGACAGCCCTGCGCTCCAGCCATGCAGCCCCAGAGCTCCACTGGCAGGTTCCTCCTTGCCACTCAGTCCTAAACCTATCTCTCCCCACAGGTCACTTGTCACCGTCACATCCCTCTATTTTAATTCCTGTGCTTCATTCACACCATCCGTTTTTTCATTGTTTACATATATTTTTTGTTTTCCTGTTTTTTAGGACCCAGGACTAGATCCCAGGCCTGCAGCAGTGCTGGGCACCAAGTTGGGGCTCAGTCAGGACTTGTGGGGAGTGACCAGCCCAGCGACTGACCCACAGGGGCAGCCAGAGATGCCAAGTCAGCCGAAGATCTCAGCATCGTTACGACCAACAGGGGAAGCCTCCTTTCTCCTGTGGACGTAAATAAGAAATACTCAAGTTCTTGAAGTTGGTGTCACTCTCGTATGTTCGTCACATGTGTGGGATGGCAGAAAATACAGCAAAGCTTGGGCTTTATGTCAGAAGTGCCAGAGCTTCAGAGTTTCCCACAGTTCCCTGCCCTGGTAACAGTGGTGCGGATGTGGGCCCTGGCCAGTAAGGCTCTGGCTCAGTGGGCACAACAGGCATCTTTGGAGTTTCCACCATGCCCTTCAGGTGAGGCCCTGGTGAAGCTGGTCTGCATCTACTGCAGGGTGGGAGGAAAGGAGGAAACAGGGCCACCAGGAAGGCTGCCTGATTGTCAGCCCGCTCTCAGCAGCAACTAAGCCTCCTCCAAGAGAATCCAGCTTCACTCCAAAAGGGCCGCCACTCACCAGCAGTGTGGTGCAGGCTGCACCCTTCAGTACCTTGTGGGCTGACCCTGAGGAAGGCAGAGTCAATTCAAGCAAAAACAAACAAGAACATTTTTTTTTCAGATATCTGCTTCTCAAATAATCTTTTTTTGGGGGGATGGGGCACTTAACAACTGAGCCAAATCCCCAACCCTTTTTTATATTTTATTTAGAGAGAGGGTCTCGCAGATTTGCTTAGGGCCTCACTAAGTTGGTAAGGCTGGCTTTGAATTCACAATCCTCCTGCCTCAGCCTCCTGAGCCACTGGGATTACAGGCATGTGCCACCATGCCTGGCTCAAATAATCTTTTAAGCTCTGCTTTATCTATACATTTGGGTTTCAGAGCAAAATTTCCAAAAGCAAAAAGTAAAGATGCTTTGAAAGAAAACTTCACAGATATTTTGAGATGGCAAGTCCCCTCCAGGAGAGTGAGGAGCCTGCAGGAGCTAGAGGCTCACTTCCCTGGGCAAATGCTCATCCTGATGCCCCTGGTTTTACAGGGAGCCCATTGTATCTGATGAACTACAGCCAATTCTCAAACCTGGGCTGTGGACATCATTATATGCCTGCCATGAATTCCACAGGTGGCTGAAAAGAACTGGATGCTAACACCAAATGCCAAAGCAAAATGGGGGAGAGATCTCTGGAGTAGCCTGGGGACATCCACCAAGGGGACAACAGAGCAGTGACCGGAGGCCTGGCAGTGCTTTAACCCTATTCACTTAGGATCTCTGGAGGGTCACACAGAATGCAAATCAATGTGTAAAGCAGAAGTGCAAATGGAAAGAAGAGCAAGATCAAAAACAAGCTAGGACTGTTAAAGAAATCAAATTAAGTATATGTGAAAAGTACCATCAACTACTTTTGGAACAGGCATCAACTGGAGGTAGCTCACTCCTGTTCTGAATGCAGGCCCCCAGCGGCTCCTCCTGGGTGCTGAGGAAGGTTCTGGCAACCAGGATGCAAAGCCTG
Source organism: Urocitellus parryii (assembly GCF_045843805.1). Lineage (NCBI taxonomy): Eukaryota > Metazoa > Chordata > Mammalia > Rodentia > Sciuridae > Urocitellus > Urocitellus parryii. The sequence continues at coordinate 199,088,917 of NC_135533.1, forward strand.
CCCATCCTGTCTGGGAGCTGTGGCAGCTAAGGAGGCAGCAACTCGCTGAGGCCAGGTGCCCCTTGTGTAGTCACACATGTTGCTAGGTCCCTTGGGAGATGAGACCCAGAGAGATGTATAACCAACCAAGGCGGAGATGATGATCGGGTTAGCCCTCAGCCTTTAACTGCAGGTTCCACGTTGATGGCTAGCAAGAGCCTGGGCTTAGGGCTTGCACTGGCAGAGGATGCGTGACAGGCCAGTGGACCCCACACAAGTGGCTGCTCCAAAGGAACCCTCGTAGGCTCCTTCACTGAAAGCTGTGGCTGAGTGACATTTTCAGATCTGATAATGGGGTTTAGTTTAGTCCAAACGGGACACAAGGGCTGAAAAGCCCTCAAAGTAGAAATAAACACCACTGATAAAACCATGGAGATCAATGGTCTTTTAGGGACCCCGAGTTGAGGTGACTTAGGGGTGACCACCTGAGGGAGGTGCCTGTGGTGGTCAGCGGCCATCCAGGGTCTGACCTCCCACTCAAGGGTCCTGAGTCATGGGGACAAGGGGACAATTTCACTGTGGCAGGAGAAAGAAACCCAGTGTTTAGAAAATAAAAGGATGAGGAAGACAGTTCATTAAACGGAATGCGGAAGACGGTCCACTGCCCGCATTGGGATGTCAACAAAGATTTGTTTAAACTTAAAGTAGACATTTCTTCAATATTGAAGGGGGGGATAAACTTTAAGCCAAGAAAACACTGTCTGTTGCCACCAGGAAAGAGAAAGCAGGTGACAGGAGAGGCCGCACAGGGAGCTCGCTCTGCCAGAGGCTCTGCACCCCTCTTTGGGCCCACAAAGGGGAGGGGGCCACGCAGGCACTGAAGGGCCCTGGTCGCTGCAGAGGGCTGGTTCCTTCCCCCACAAGTGCCATGTCAGCACCCAAATGGAAACAGACCCTTACAACTGCATCCAGGACCCCAGGACAAGGGGAAAGCGCCAGTGTCCTCAGCATCTTTTCCCTTCCTTGCCCAGGGCAGTTCCCCAGTGGATACTGTTTGACCTTTTTATTTTTTATTTATTTATTTTTAGGGGGTGCTAGGGGTTGAACTCCACCACTGAGCCACCCCCTACCAAGCCCTATTTTGTATCTTATTTAGAGACAGGGTCTCACTGAATTGCTTAGCACCTCAACGTTGCTGAGGCTGGCTTTGAACTCACAATCCTCCTGCCTCAGCCTCCCCAGTCGCTGGGATTACAGGCATGGGCCACAGTGCCTGGCTTTTTTGGCCTTTAATGAACACATATTTTTATTCTCTATTAATGTCATCTAATATTTCAAAATCAGTATAATGACTAAAATAAAATGGATAACAATAGTATATATATTTACAGTGTACAATTCTCAAAACTCCATATTTCTTCACTGCACAAAAGATCACCAGACACCCCTTACCCCTGGGGTGGGCCTGGTCCCCAGCCAGGTGAGAACGGCTGCCCCGGGGTGCTGACGCTGACTCTAGAACTCCTGGCACTGGACACACTTCTAACAGCCAGGCGAGCTGGCCAGGTTGACTTCACTGTGCTTGGTTTTATTATTTTTTTCTCCAAGAAAAACACAATAAGTTCTGGGCAGGGATTTTAGCCATATTCACTTGACATCCTTTCCCCAACACAGTTAATTCTCACATATTTCCATCTATAAGCCTCAATAAGCACAATTAATGGCTGCTTCTGTCCTGACTTTCATTTCATTATGATTTTCCATTACCTGTGTCCCCTCCTGGGAGAGTGGCAGCCCCTGTAAGGAATACTGATGGCTAAATGCAGGGTAACGTTAATGTCACTAAACACTCCTCGATGCTTAGTTATAGGGTCTTGAGCATATGAAGCTGCCAGTCTATGTTTTCTGAAATCTAGGACTGAAGTGACACGCAGTTGGTGACAATGAGCTGTGGAAACCCATCTGGGGTAACCCACAGCACTGAACCACTCAGGGACTATCCTCCCATTCTCTCTCCGCCAGGTCAGACCTTCTAGGATGGTATAGTTGATAATAAGCTAAATGATTTCTAAAGCACATGCTTAATTTTTTCTGATTAAAAATATTATTGGATATGAAATGTGTAGGTTTCTTTTTTTTTTTTTGGCGGGGGTGGGGTACTAGAGATTGAACCTAGAGGCGCTTAACAGCTGAGCCACATCTCCAGTCCTTTTTTATAGTTTTGAATTTTGAGATGGTCTCCCTGAGTTGTTTAGGCAAGGCCTCACTAAATTGCTGAGGCTGGCCTTGAACTTGTGATCCTCCTGCCTCAGCCTGTGGAGCCTCTAGAATTACAGACATGCACCACTGTGCCTGGCTGAAATGTTTTTCTTTTTAAATGATTAACAATGTTATTGCCACTCTACTGTCATGTGTAACTAAAAAGAACAAATAAAAAAACACATTTAAAAAGTGTTATTCTCATAGTTTGGATCTGAAATGTCCTCCAAAGACCTGTGTGTTAAAGGCTTGGACCTGAGCCTGGCACCACTGGCATGGTGAAACCTTTAAAAGGCAGAGCCTCGTGGGAGCTTTTAGGGCACTGGGGTGTGTCCTCAAAGGGGATCATGGGCGCCTGTTCTCCCTCTTTTCCTTTTGCTCCCTGGTTCCTGATGAGCACAGTTTTGCTCAGCCATACACTGTTGCTGTGACGTGCTGCCTTGCCACAGGCCCCAAAACAACAGGATCAACCAATCATGGATTGAAACCTCCAAAACTGTTTGCCAAAATAAACCTGTTTTTTCTTTACATGTTGATTATCTCAGGCATTTGTTACAGTAACAGAAATCAGACTCACACAATCATTTATATGGGCATGAAATTCATCCTTCAAGGTGTTTATAATTGATCCTGGAAGATGCCTTTCTGTCCCAGGCTCCTGTAGCTGGTTGTGAACAAGGGAAGAAGAAGTTGTCCTATTCTTTCTGATTTGGAACCTTAAGAGACCACCTGAGAATTTGATCTTATCTGGTGGGAAAAAGTAGAAATAAACATCACTGATAAAACATCACTGTGATTTCAAGATTCACTTGCTTCTTTGAGGCAGCAGAGCAGGAGACCTGATGGGGATAATTTCTATTTAAGGGAGCCCTGCTTCTGGTTGATGATCAGTCTTTTTCCTAAAGCATCTGAGACAAATTACTTTAGAAAGAAAGAGAAAAGAAAAAGGAAGGAAGGAAGGAGGGAGAGAAGGAAGACCGGAAGGGACATCTTGGAGAGTTTGAATAGGGAGTCTGACACCTGGTCTGAGAAACAAAACTGCCCCTCAGGGCAGTGGGAAAAGGGACCCTACTGTGGGCTGGATCTCTGCAGGTGGTCTTGCCCACATGGAAAGTTCTTTCTCCTCAGTGGGGATTTCGGTTGCTGCATGGTGTCTGAGTACATTCAAATCAGCTGACCGCTAGAGGTGCAGAGAACACACAGGGGCTGGCCTTGCCTGGACTGCCAGCCGCCCTGGCCTGCTCCTCAGTCCCACCAACCCCATGTGGCCTTGGACCTTACAGGTGGCCTGGGACAGCCTTGCCTGGGAAGGATTAAGGGACTGGGCAGAGGGAGCGCTTGAGGAAGCAGGAGGAGGCGAGTAAGATTCTGGATGGTGTTTTTGCAGCAGGGACCCAACTTGGAGTAGCCTGTAGTTTGGGCCAAGTTTGAGGAACACTGTGAGATCCCCTTCCTGCCTCTCCCAGATATTCCAAAGAAAGTTCTGTGAGAAGTCAGCAGCTTCTGGGGCCATGTGGATCTCACTGAATACCGCAGGCACCATGGCTGTCAGGGGAAGTCACTGCCGGCCTGCAGCAGAGAAGTGGAATGGCTTGCTTCTAGGTGGATGGTGCTGTTCTCTGAGAAGCAGGGGCTCTGCCCAGGTAGGGGTAGGGGTGACGGGTCAGAGGCTGCACCTGTGCTGGCACGAGTCCCCAAGTGACCAGGCCCCAAGGTCGGCCCAGTGCGGGGCTTGCAGAGAGGCTCCCTGTGGAGGTCTGAGAGAGTGTGTGATCTGCCTACACTCAGGGGACATGGCTCTGTTTCCAAATTCCCTTTTTGGGAGAAAACTGAAGGTTCACCTTGTTTAGAGGAATAGCATGTAATGGCACAAGCATGTGCCTTAGCGCAGATCGCCCTTTCCACTCTAAGTCTTGGAGAACAAAGAAAAGCAAGAAACAGGTGTGATGGGAACATGGGGACTGGGTAATGGCACCCCATGAAGCCTTGTCAAACTGTGTCAGGCTCTTCCAGCACACGCGCGTGTGTGTGGCTGCACACGCACACGTGCTCCAAGGGGGCATGGCTGTGGGGTGTGTGTCGGCATCAGGTGGCCCATCTCAGATGAACTGAAATTAATTAGGGACTCAATTGCGTCAATTGCTAAGAATGTGACACATATGTCCCTGTTGGTTTTGGATGTCAGGGTGTGACTCTGAGAGACAGCACGTGAAAATGCATGGGTTATCCCTGTTTCTGACCATATTTCAAAGGCTCTTTTGAATTCTTACCAAAATAATAGCAATATTACAGCAGCTCATCTCTCATCCTGTCTGTAATATCACAGGTCGCCCTTTACTCACCTAATGGAAACAGGAAAGTTCTGTGTTTTCTTAAGCCCCAAAGGTACAGGTGAACTTTGAAGACATTCTGATTCTTTGGGTGAAACTGGGATTACCAAATTTAGTTCAGAAATTCAAAATAATGAAAGGTAGGACTAACCTGCTGTTTTTGTCTCCACAGCATATGCAGAGGAGAGTGAAAAACAGGAAGAGATGTGGTAAAGTGCATTTCCCAAGGCTCCTCAAGTCCCCACAGAAAGAAACCAGTGCTAAATACCCCCTTTATTTCAACTCCCTCTGTTTTGATCTGTTGCTTCCAAGTATAAAAATGTAGCTGCACTGTCTCCTTTGAGATTGATTGCCACCACTTCCTTCTCTGTTCCTGCCACACAGACACTTTACAGACACTGGAAAGTTCTAGAAAGGCAGTACCTAGCCCATGTGACCAGTGTTGTCTTTATTCTGACCTTTGGGAAAGGGATCCTGGTCACAGGTCAGGTTAGGCTGTTAGTCAATTCAATGCTTAAGTCAGATGGCTGCAGACCAGGAGTCTCTGACCAGAAGCCACCACATCCACAGCATCAGAACCTGAACCTCCTTGCTTAGCTTTTCAGAAACAAGAAGAGCTGATCCATGCGATAGGTACTGAATTAAACATGCCTTCAGATATTCGGTCCTGCTTCTAACACTACTACTGTTTTCCTGTGTGGTGCCAAGAACAGCGACAGCATAAGAGATAAGCTGTTGGCTAACTGGGAATTCCCTGGTGAAAGCCATAAAATATGGATGATTTCTCCCTGTTACCCTGGACGACCTGCGAGAGTCATTTTGTTAGAAGACACAGATAGATGTTTTAGGAGCACATGGCCAGGCATTTGTGGAGTGATTCTGTTAACTAGCAAAGCCCAGGGCTGATTCACAGTTAACTTATGTGGCTCTGGGAGCAGGGGTAGGTGGGTGGGGGGACAATATTTCCAAAAGCCATTTTGTACAATCCAAACAAACAATGTTGAACCAAAGAAACTCTCAGACGATGGTACCAGATTGTGGGTGTCTCTTTCATTGTCCTGTGAACCAAGCACTGCACAGAAACACATGGAGAGGCCCCTGTGCGCTCTGACTGGATATAGGGATAAAGGGCAAGAAACCCATTGCAGGGCGGAGCAAAACACCATCCTGGCTGCTAAAATAAGCCTGAGGACAAAACTCCACCATTCTTACTTTCAAAAAGGAACTTGGGCTGGGGATGTGGCTCAAGCGGTAGTGCGCTCGCCTGGCATGCGTGCGGCCCAGGTTCGATCCTCAGCACTGCATACAAAACAAAGATGTTGTGTCTGCCGATAACTAAAAAATAAATATTAAAATTCTCTCTCTCTCTCTCTCTCTCTCTCTCTCTCTCTCTCTCTCCCCCTCTCTCACTCTCTTTAAAAAAAAAAAAAAGGAACTGATGTCAGTAGGAAGACTCCTGCAGGGCCTCAGTGAGGCCGTCACCCCCACGCGTGCACAGCCCAGCCCAGCATAACAGAAATGTCCTGGGCGGGGAGGAAGTGAGGGCTGACCACAGAGGAAAACACTGAACTAGAGGGAAACGGAACAGAACAAAACAGCGGGGTGAGTCAGAGCCCAGAGGCCTCTACACCAGGAGGGGACTACTGTTTCCAACAAAGCCCTCATCAGGTACCGCATTAATGACACACAGGAGAAGGGAACTGCCAACAGTCCTGGGCTAACCTGTGAGCCATGGGGAACTTGCAGCCCCTGGTGGAGTGCAGGAGCCAGCCGGGCTTCCAGCCACCTGGACTGGACCTTGAAAGCCCCTCTGGGGCCTCCTCCCCCAGGCCTCTAGGATCCCTGCCCATTCCTTCCCCTCTAGCCTTCTGCCTGGGAAACTCAGGGCAGGGCGCTGTGCACGCTGGGCAGGAAGCTCTGGGGAAATCACAGATGCCACTCTTGGCACTTGCTCCCAACCTGCTGCCCAGCCCACTGCTCCAGCAGCAGGCCTCTCATTTCAGGTCTTCCTGTTCCGGAGTTCCGTGGCTTTGCAGAAACCCGCAAACCCCTACTGCTCTGTGAAGACACAGTACGTGCGTCATGTCCTCCATGTGGCCTCCCTGGCCTGCCACAGGGTGACTGGCAAGCTCCACTTCATGCTCCCACCGTGGAAGACTCTGCTGTGGGAGCTGACAGGGCCCCTCTGCCTATTGGTGCCCCCATCTGGAGTGGTGGCCAAAAGAATCAGGGTGAGAGCACCAAAGCAGCCTGTGCTGAAACCATCGCCCTCTTCCCTCTGCACAAACACATCCCTGGGGAGGGTTCTTCTTTCTTCCCTGGGTTTCAAGATTACAGTCGCCCCTCTGCTGTTCAAATCCCACTCCCTTGGAGAGGCCAATTCTGTAGCTGGAGGAGATCCAGGGGCAGTGGTTACAGCACGAACACTGTCTCATGGGACAATCTTTTTTACGCAAAACAGCAAAAATCCAACTGGCTATTTTGGATGATCTATATAGACAGCTTTAAAAGTAAAATGAGGGCAGTGGTGGCTTGTAATCCCAGCAGTTCGGGAGGCTGAGGCAGGAGGATTGTGAGTTCAAAGCCAGCCTCAGCAAAAGCAAGGCGCTAAGCAACTGAGACCGTCTCTAAATATAAAATAGGGCTGGGGATGTGGTTCAGTGGTTGGGTGCCCCCGAGTTCAATCCCTGGTACACCTCCCTCCCCCCCCAAAAAAGTAAAATGAGGTCTACTGTCACATAGTGAGTCCCAGACCTTACTGAGCAGTGATCAGAATGTATCTGAAGACCTTTTATAAAGTAAGTCTCCCAGGTCTTACTTGGGCTTCTAATTTAGTAGGTCTGGAGAGGAGTCTAAGAACATTTCTTCCAAAGTTTAATTTTGATATTATTCCAAACTTATAGAAAAAATGCAAACAGTATAAAAGAGTCAGTTTTATTAGCTGCTTACATTTCATTGCATTGCTTGGTCATTCTCGCTACATCATATTTCTGGAATCCTCAGAGAGTAAGTACATCATGCCCTTGTCCCCCTAAAAATGTTCATGTATATTCTCCAAAAACAAGGTCTTCCTTTTCTACAAGAAAATGATATTTCTATTATATAAGAAAATGTTCCCTAAATGATTTTGAAGGGAGACGTGATGATCAGTTTCTTATTTTGTCAAACTTCCCAAATAGTATCACACTGATAGAATACAGAAAGTATCAAAACCAGATGGGAGGCCCTAAATTTGTTCTGCAGAAAATAAAGCAGCAACTGACTATTCTGTGGAAACACATATGATGAATGCATGGATTCCCTTTTGTTCATGAAACAAAAATTGTTTCAATGAACCGGAATAGAAAACTACCATAAAAAGAAGCCTTCAACCTAGCTGAATTTGGGGATCTGTGGTAGGCAGTCTCTAAACCACCCCAATGATCTCCACCTCCTGAGGTTCACTCCTCTGGAATATCTTCTACCTTGGGGTATGGGCTGGACCTAGTTGCTCACTTCTAACCAGGAGAATACGGCAAAGCGTGGGACTGTCACTTCAGAGACGACGTCACAGACACTGGAGTTTCCATTTGGGGTGCATCCTTGCTCACTGGCCTGCTCTCCTCCCTTTCCCAGACAAATATGTTGACAGAAATTTCTATCCTGGTTGTTTTCTCAGCTGTAGTTCCCCAAACCACTACAAACTGGCTGCTGGTCCATCAATCCACGGAAATAGCTCCCTGTAAGGTTATCCTTCACCGCCATATTGTTAAATCCACTGGACATTTCCTGGTCTTCATCTTATGACTTCACAGCAGTGTCTGACATTGTGACACTAGCTCCTTCTTGAGGTTCTGCCTTTGGGTGTGTGACAGGACGTTTCCCTGGTCTCACTCCTCTGAGCTCTGCAGGCTCGTCCTCTCCTGGAAGGCCCTTACAAGTTGCCATTTCTCAGGAATCCACTCCAGGCCCTCTCTTCTTTTCTCTCTAGACCAGCTCTCTCCAACAGATCTCTGTGATGATGGGGATGTTGGACAGAGCATCGATAATTTGCTTATTGCAACCGAGGAACTGAATTTTTAATGGGATCTAATTTGAACTAATTTAAATTTAAATAGCCACAGATGCTAGGGCTGAGATGCTCTCCCTGATAGGCCATGGCACCCATGACCTCAGACACCACCTCTACGCAGACTACCCATACATCTTTTGTCCAGCTCAGATTTTCTCTGAAGCAATGCCTACCTGGCGTCTTCCCTTGAATGTTTCTAAATCAACCAAACTAAACTCAAGATCATTTTCCAAAGTCAGTCTAGCTTCCCATCCAGCGAACTGCCCAGACATCCACCCCAAGCATGCAGCTCTGAAGCCTTAGGAAACCAAGTTTGGTTGACTTCCTCTCCTACTCATTCCTCAGATTTGTCTACTTCTCTATGTTCTGGCTACCTTCACATGAATCCATCATAGAAACTGCTAGAATCTCCTTACTGGTGCACAGGTACCTTCTTTTTTTTTTTTTTTTTTTTTTTTGGTACTGAGAATTGAACTCAGGGGCACTTGACCACTGAGCCACATCCCCAGTCCTATTATGTATTTTATTTATTAAGAGTTGCTTAGCACCTTGCTTTCGCGGAGGCTGGCTTTTAACTCTCGATCCTCTTGCCTCAGCCTCCCCTGCTGACAGATACCTTCTTTGGCCACACCCCTAAAGTGTCCTCAGGATGCAACCTAAATCTACACCTGAAGGTGTCCACCCAGGCTGAGGATCCTTCAGTGGCTTCTTGGACTTTTGGGATAAAGACAGCATTCCCATGCGGGAGACCCAGTCCTGCCAACTGCAGGCCGATGCTCTGTGCCTCTCCAGTCACATGGTCTTCTTCCTGTCCCCTGCAGTCAGGAAGACTGACTGGAGGGATTTTATCATTTCTTTTTGGCCAGTCTTTGGTACCTTTGGTAAGCAAACCAAAACTCTGCTGTTACCCACCCCATAGATGGAGCTTCCCAAAGAGCTGCCATGGAACAAAAGCCCAGCTCACTGACTTCTTCCCTTTTGTGTTTATCAACCCACGTCCCTTCCACAAGAAAGCAGAGTTGGAAGCACTGTGGTAACCTGTCCTCTGCTAACCCTTCCAGCAGCTGAGCAGAACAGTCTGCTTGAAGGTTTCCAGTCAGAGGGGGCACTCCCCACAAACAGGGCTCCTCCCCGAGTTCTAGTCCAGTTGGGTGACTACAAAGATCTTCATTATGCTTTGCCAAATCTCCCCCAGTGTTCTTTCTGGTCAGAGGTCCTAGGCCCACCTCTTGAAGTCCTAAGAAAAGTGATAAAGCTGACAGCAGCCAACCTGTGCCCTGTGCTTGTCCCTCTGCCAGGACTTAGTCTCACAACAACTCCGTCAGGTGGGTTCTATTATTGTTTCCATTTGTAAGGCAAGAACCTATTATAACTCAGAGAAGAAAAACAGTTTGTCCTCAGTCTCAGGGTGTTCTGATCACTCCCAAATTCCTCAATGTCTTGACTGAAATGCAGTGCCTACAGTTCAACTTGATACCGGGTCCTTGCCATGCCAAGTGTGGTCAAAGGACAGGCTGCATCAGTTTCGTCTAAGAACCTGTCACAAGGCAGGATATGGGGCTCACCCAGACCTGCAGAATCAGAATCTGCTCTTTAATAAGATTCCCAGGGTGTTCGAGGACACGGCTCTTCATGTGCCCAGTCTAACACAGAACAGAGTTGAGATACTCATTTATAGATGCATTCAACCAAAGAGGGGTCAGGAAATACCTCCTTTTCACACCAGACACTAGGTATGCACCAGGGATCCTCCAACCACTCAGAGTCCAGCAGGGAGAGCCGTGTGTGGGCTTGGAGTTCAGTGGGGAGAGGAGGAGGCAGGATCAGCTCAGGCAAGGCAGGGGAAGAGAGCACTTGGGTTGAGAGTTAACAGAGGGGAGGAGTCTGAGGAACAGTCACGGACAGGAGCTTTCTGAGCAGTGAAAGAGGAACGAAGGTGGGGTGGAGTTGAGAGAAGGAGATGGTGCAGGAGAGGCGGAGAGGCAGCCAGGGCTGGCCTGGGAGGCCTCGGTCTTGCTCCTCCATTCTGGACAGTTCTGCTGCCACAGTCTCTGGTTACATAAGTTCCTTGGCAATTTCGCTTCTGGCTCATTTGAACTTGCAGCCCAGGACCAGGCCTGCTTTTTTTCACAAGTACCTGGTCTGGGCCTGGGGTGGTCCTGGGCGTGCTAGCTAAGCACTCAGCTGCACCCAGCCCAGATTTTTTTTTTTTTTAAATACAGTGCAAGACCTTCAATTTTTCCTGATTAAACTGTAACATGGCCTTTTTTTGATTTTCACTTGGAAGTCTATCAAGATGTTTTCTCATTCCTTCATGCTGCCTACTCTACTATCTTTCTGTCTTCAAGTTCATGCTTCTCACATTGGGTATGTGTTTTCTGGACATTAAGAGCAACCTGCAAGCTTTCATCTGTAAGAACAAGGATCATTCACTTCTACTGCTAACTCAATGCCTCCCCTCCCAGCCCCACCCTGCCTTTACTTCCTCCTGGCTCTAAGAGCTTACTTTTCACCCTAGAAGTGAAAAGTACCAGGTACC